>NC_073693.1:116184502-116414502 GCF_029784155.1 Uranotaenia lowii
TTTAGTCATCAACCATGAATCAATCTTGTGACCGGTCAGCTTCCGAGACGTTTGTTGGGTTATGTATTTACTTCTGGTTTACGGCCAAGGAATGGTCGCCGCTCAATGTCAAAGTCAGCATGATGCGTTTTCAAAATACTTTGCACAAACCGTGCCCAAAAACGCTGCAAAACGTTGAACTTTGGAAATGAAGCTGCCGGGGATGCTGCGTTGTTGATTATTTCTATTTGTAAGAGTTGAATGGTTCCGCGCGCTCTTAGAGTAGCGCTGCTGTGTGAATTCCTACAGCTTCAAGGATCGAAACGTTTAGTAGGGGTGTTGAATCAACAGAATGAAAAATATTAGAAAAAAAACAAATCATCACCCACTATTATTGGTGGCCACTTAAAGAGCGACTTGTTTGAATCATCACAATGGATTTGACAAGATAATTAGCATGATAGTAGCGTATCCATGCAAACAATTTGTACAAATATGAGGACTATTTGTTGAGCGCGTGCATGTTCAGCCGAAAGTTTTTCTTGATCTAATCTAGCGATGTTTCATCTAATCGAATAACACACAAACATGAGTTTTACCATTTAAAAAATTGTAGAAAGCCATTTCGCTTCAATAGGAAGCTGATCTTTCCGGGAAATCAAGTGTCTATCCCCCAATCTTGACCAAATCAATGATTTTAATTCATTTTCGAAATTCAAATTTATCTAATAAAAATAACAATACCAAAAATACACAATACATGAGAAAATGGAATCCTACCATCATTTTTTACTCATGATTGTCACACAAAACAATAAATCCAAACTTCCAAAACAAATCACTATTAAAGTTTCCAATCAATAATATTTTCGGTGAGTCAATGATAAATTTTTCAAAATGATGTTGCATATTCTGAATTAGAAATTTGCTTCAAAATCATTTCCAAGCCACTTAGTATTAACATTTGATATAAATATTCCCAAAACACAAATTAAGAAAAAATAAATTGAAATCTAAAATAAATGTCAGATTAGAAAAAACAATATCATGATTATTTGTAAGGAAAAAAATAAAATTTGTTATTGATTATTCATCTTCATTGACATTTTTTTTCATTTTTAACTAAAGAACTGATTGAAAAATACCACTGTAGTGTTTTGAAATTGGAAAAAACCGCGATTTAAAATGTGAATTTATGATTAGAAGAAAAATTTATGGTTAACGTATTAAGAACACCGAAAATTCAAAATTGAAAACATAGACAAACTTATCATAAATATTTCTAAATATTTTAATAGTTCGATTTTGAAATTCGGAACATTTATTAAAAAATTGAAAAAAAAACTGTACTTTAAATTCGGTAAATGCATTTGGAAATTTAAACAAAATATGAAGATTTAAAAGATACATTTTTTACAATTTAACATGGGTTTCTTCAATATACACCTCTTACCATTATAAAAACTCATTTTAAGAGTTTTGTTAATAACTTCATGGAGAAGCACTTTGGTGCATATGTTTTAATAATTGATTTGGTAGATTTTAGCGTCCTGAACTTAAATCTTTTATCAAATTTAGACTATCACATCTAGTTTTGGTGAAATGAAGTTTTAAAATATATCAGATTTATCATTTATTACTGATTAACTATTGAACTTATTATTTAAAAATCTAATTTTCATTTAGTTTATTATACTTCATTCAATAAATCCGTGCAAACGTAACTAAATTATATCACCCCTTGATAGCATTTTATTAAGATTATATTTCAATCAGATAGGATTTCGACCACCGAAAATGCAAAAATATGAGTCTTGCATACAAGCTTGTATACATTTCCAATTCGAACAATACTTGAAAAGTGTGTGTTCTAGCCAGGAGATTCGAATCTCGACCTGCAAGTTGAGAGGCATGCACGCGGCCACAGAATTGGTGCATTGCCTGGTGCATTGGAATGAGAGCTTCAAACTTTCAGTAACAGTTTTCGAAGCATTTGCTTGCCCGGCAAAAAAAAAATACTGATTGTATCAAAAGAGATATAATCATTTATATCGAAACGACCAAAACGCAGATTATGATATCAAAGATATATCTGAATAAGTTAATAACATTTCGTTGAGATGGGTTTGTATAACAATTTTGATATATTTATTCTCCTGAACGAGCATTGATACAAAAAGTAGTTTTTTCTGCCTCAATTTGCTTGAATGTCGTGGTTCGAAACTTCTGGCGTGCCTCAAACTTTTCATGATTTGTTCAAGTTGGATACATTGCATGCAAGTTTGAGTACAAGACATAACAGTCCAACATTGCATAGAAGTATGTGAATAAGATTACAAGATCAAAATTGGATACACACTTGTATGCAATACTTATATTTTTGAATTTTTGTGTGTGTTCAAAATACTATCTCATTGAGTTATAGACTTGATATAATACTATCAAGAGGTGATATAAATAAGTTATGCTAGTATGGATAAGGTTGCCAGATAACAAATCTTACAAAAACAAATTGTGTTGTAAAATTGTTTTATTTAGCCACCAAAACTAAAAAATTTGAGCAGATTTTGCAAAAATAATCATGAAAGTTTTTATCGCAGCCTGAAATACGATTTAAAATCTGTTTGGACGGCATCCCCATTATCGGCCTTAGCAGTGAAAAGTGATGTCCTTTTTAGTAAGGACATCTAAAGATTATGAAATTGTTATATACAGACCTCGTTCGTTTTTGGCAACACGCCCGTAAATTTTATGTTGCCAAAATCGAACGGTTTTTTTGAAACGGCCTCAGACTGATAGATTTCGCCGCCTCCAAACGAATGGCCGTACGTAGTACCTTTTACAAGCACCGCCTCCCACACAAGTACACCTGGAGATCACCGTACCAAACGCAATCACAGATCGACCACGTTTTGATTGACAGCCGGCACTTCTCGGACATCATCGACGTCCGATCCTGTCGAGGCGCCAACATCGAGTCAGACCACTATCTGGTGATGGTGAAGATGCGCCCAAAACTCTCCGTAGTGAACAACACACGCAACCGGCGCCCGCCTCGGTTAAATATCGCGCGACTGAAGCAACCTGAGGTCGCGGCAGACTACGCGCAATCGGTCGAAGCAGCGCTGCCGGCAGAGGGCGAGCTTGATGAAACCCCTCTCGAGGACTGTTGGGATACCATCAAGACAGCCATCAACAGTGCTGCGGAGAACGTCATCGGTTATGTGGAGCGAACTCGACGGAACGACTGGTTCGACGAGGAGTGTAGGAGGGTGATGGACGAAGAAAATGCCGCGCGGGCGGCAGTAGTGCAGAGAGGCACCCGTCGAAATGTGGAAAATCACCGAAAGCGGAAGAGGCAGCGAGTCCGAATTTTCCAGGAGAAAAAGCGCCGCCTGGAGGAGGAGGAGCTCGAGGAGCTGGAGCAGCTGCATCGTTCCCAAGAAACACGAAAGTTCTATCAGAAACTCAACGCATCCCTCAAAGGCTTTGTGCCGCAAGCCGAAATGTGCCGGGATAAGGACGGAGGCATCCTGATGGACAATCGTGAGGTGATCAAAAGGTGGAAGCAGCACTTCGATGAACACCTGAACGGCGCACATGCAGGAGATCAAGACGGTGGGGGAAGGTACATCGCCGGCGTAGCCAACGACGTAGAGGAGCCAATCCCAACGATGAGTGAAGTTAAGGAAGCCATTCGCCAGCTGAATAGAAACAAGTCGGCTGGGAAGGATGGCATCGCAGCTGAACTCATCAAAATGGGCCCGGACAAGTTGGCCGATTGCCTACACCGGTTGATAGTCCGGGTCTGGGACATAGAACAGCTACCAGAGGAGTGGAAGGAGGGGGTAATATGCCCCATCTATAAGAAGGGCGACAAATTGGACTGTGAGAACTACCGAGCGATCACTGTCCTCAATGCCGCCTACAAAGTGCTGTCCCGAATCCTACTCCGCCGCCTAACGCCACAAGCAAACAGATTCGTGGGAAGTCATCAGACCGGCTTCATGGAGGGACGGTCAACGACGGACCAGATATTCACATTACGGCAAATCCTCCAAAAATGCAGGGAACACCAAGTCCCCACGCACCATCTATTCATCGACTTCAAAGCCGCATACGACACGATCGACCGTAACGAGCTATGGAAAATCATGGACGAGAACGGCTTTTCCGGGAAGCTGATCAGACTGATCAAGGCGACGATGGATGGAACGCAGTGCTGTGTGCGGATCTCGGGTGAATTGTCGAGTTCATTCGAATCACGCAGGGGACTTCGACAAGGTCTATCCTGCATGATGTTCAACGTGGCGCTAGAAGGTGTTATTCGACGAGCGGTGGGCGAAATGCGGGGCACGATTTTCAACAGATCCAGTCAACTTATCTGCTTTGCCGATGACATTGATATAGTCGGCAGATCATCTGCGGCGGTGGAAGACATCTACCGCAAACTGAAACGCGAAGCAGGAAGGATTGGGTTGATGATTAATACGTCCAAGACGAAGTACATGCTGGCCTGCGGATCCGAGACCGACCGAACCCGCTTGTCCAGTAATAACAAGGTCACGATCGACGGCGACGAGCTGGAGATAGTCGAAGACTTTGTCTATCTCGGCTCACTGGTGACTGCAGACACCAGCCGTGAGATCCGGAGGCGAATTATCAACGGTAGTCGTGCCTACTATGGACTCCACAAGCAACTGCGGTCGAGAAGACTTAGCCCTCGCACGAAGTGTAACCTGTATATGACGCTTATTAGACCGGTTGTTCTTTACGGGCACGAGACATGGATATTGCTCGAGGAGGACCTGCGTACACTCGGAGTATTTGAGCGACGAGTGTTAGGAATCATCTTTGGCGGCGTACAGGAGAACGGAGTGTGGAGGCGAAGGATGAACCACGAGCTCGCGCGACTCTACGGCGAACCCAGTATCCAGAAGGTGGTGAAAGCTGGCAGGATACGCTGGGCGGGACATGTTGCGAGAATGCCGGACGACTGTCCTGCAAAACAGGTGTTCGCTACGAATCCGGTAGGAACAAGAGAGCGGGGGCGCAACGAGCGAGGTGGTTAGACCAAGTTGAGCGTGATCTGGCGAACGTGGGGTGCCCGAGGAATTGAAGAACGGTTGCCATGGACCGAGTGAATTTTAAGAATTATGTTCGTCAAGTTATGTCGTGTGACAGAATACTATGTAAATAAAATTGATGGAATAAAGTAAAAAAAAAAAAAAAATAACAACTACGCTCAAAGTTTCAGATCGTTTAAATGATTATGAGCTTATCATGCTATACAATTTTGTATAAGAATTTTTTTTCGAAAAGTTAATTGATTTAAATATCTTTTTCATATAAGTGGGTTTATTTGTAATTAATGTAACCTCTGTAGCATTTCATCAATCTTCAGGAAACAATCATATCACATAGAAATGCTTCCCGAGAGTTTTCCGGCTGAAAAACTGTTTTGGATTAAATTAAGTTTCACAAAGCTATGACTGTTTATTTTTCTGGATGATAAGGGCCAAATAAAACTTCACATAGATGTCTCCAGTGACGGCAACTCGACGGCAGATTCGAATTCCTGAGAAAATTGCCCGTTAGATAAGTAATATTTCGGGTCTTCCAACCTTCGACTTCTAGTTTTTGGGATTGAATGATTTCCTCCTGTACAATATTCTGACAATATTAATAACAATATCATGGGGATCGCTGTTGACATGTAATAAAATTCTTTTAGATTTGTCGTCACGAAATCAGAGAAACAGATTTTTTCAGAACAGCTTTTAGATTCTTTGCATAAAATGTTGATTAAATGGTCGGGATAAAGGATTTCAAAATAAATCTGATAAAAAAGTAGTCTCTCAAAGCCAATGCAGTTGAGTTGACTTTGACATTTTTCAGACAATGCAAATTGCCCAACTTTCATGCAAACATAAGTTTTTCAACGAGTTTAATAATTTCAAAACTTCATTTTTAAGATTTGACGGTAGAAAAAATAAACTTATGGATATATAAAGTGTCTTTGAATTATTGAGTTAATTATTAAAAATCATCATTGAGTGTATGCAAGAAGAACTTTTCGCGTATACAAGAAATTCAAATAAGTTATAAATGAATTTTGTTTAAATTATAGATTTTGCCCATTCCTAAGATTAATTGTTTGCCAGCATGAGAAGAAGCAAAGTATTTCATGAAAAAAGTTATAGACATTTCGAAATAAAAAATCGTAATCCATTGAAAAGTATAGTAAAATTGCAGAAAGCTTTCTGAAGCTTTCAATAATTTCATGACATGTTTTTGCGAAAGATTTAAATCATCACACTTATTGGCTATGCAAAGCATTATAATGCGATTCTTATTTTCATCTGGTTAACCAGCTTTCAAATTAGCTGTCAAAACACAAAAATTAAAAAAAATATTTACTTTTTTTGAATTTTTCGTATGAAAACGAACATCATTTCTGGGGTGAAAGTTAGGTTTAGTTTTTGTTCACATGCAATGTATTGCAAGAACCAAGAAATATTTTAAAAATATATAATTATGTTACTTTAATTTGTCGGCCTTAGCGGTGAAAAGTGATGTCCTTTTTAGTAGGGACATCTAAAGCTTATGAAATTTTTTTTTTTATAGATGGATAGTAAGTTAGATGAAAATGAAAGATGTTGAAAATGAGCGGGTAGAATTTATTTAGAAGCATATCATCACATATCAAATTTTTGTTCCTCACGGGCCTACTACTATGAAGCAGTAGATACAGATAGATGCAACTCTATCTGTATCTACTGCTTCATAGTAGTAGGCCCGTGAGGAACAAAAATTTGATATGTGATGATATGCTTCTAAATAAATTCTACCCGCTCATTTTCAACATCTTTCATTTTCATCTAACTTACTATCCATCTATAAAAAAAAAAATTTCATAAGCTTTAGATGTCCCTACTAAAAAGGACATCACTTTTCACCGCTAAGGCCGACAAATTAAAGTAACAAACATACATTACGGTGGTTAATCTCTTCATAAAAATATATAATTATGTTATTTGAACTTTCAGTACATCTCTGATGGTTTTTGAATGAAAATTTGGATTTTTCCGTACAAGCTTCCATACTAATTCAAAACACGTTGTTATAATTCAGCACTTAATCAATCGCTTGCAAAAATTTTATTGCTATTTTTCGCTGTAAAAACAACCAAACAAAGTTATATAAATTTGAAATTTCCAAACAAATTTTGCAGCGGAATTATGTACAACAATGGGGCAGGAGGAGATTGAGCGGACCAATTGTTGCACGATCCAACATATTTTCTGGTTAAGTATGGATCATATTTTTTTTTTCAAAATCATGGTGTTAAAATTGTCCAACAAACGTTTCGTATAGAAAACTGATACGAAAAATGTTTTGTTCTGACGTAAAACCTTATTTGCCGTAGAAGGAATGTTAAGGTTTTTATTAACAATTAGCACAAAAACCGCGTGAAAAAAACAAGAAAAATTAAAACTGTCGCAAAATACACACTTACCAGCGGAAAATTTCACAAAAGCCTCATTTCATCAGAAAACATTCAGAATTACATGATTCAGTATTATTTTTGAGGAAAAATTGAAAAACAGCTGAAATATTGACAATTTAAGTCATGCTGTGCAACAATGGGTTAGTGGACAACAATTGGCAAATCACCCTATTACGTTTTACATTAATTTTGATTTATTTGAAATGAAAATACAAAATAAAAAAGTGACAAAAAAAAATATCTTTTTTGGATGCTGCCAAAATCGAACGGTTTTTGCTCGGATGTTGCCAAAATCGAATGTTGCCCAAATCGAACGGGGTCTGTAGATGGATACAAGGTTAGATGAATTTAAAGATGGTGAAAATGAGCAGGTAGAATTTATTTAGAAGCATTATCATGAGGAACAAAAATTTAATATGTGATGCTCAGTTTGCTAGCCGGGTCCAAAGATTTTATCGGAGAAAAAAGGTAAAGAGGGAGAACACCAAGATTTGCAACGTGAGGCTAACTTAAGTGAGAGAACGTCACATGGCGGTCCCATGGCGACGAACGTGTTAAAATTAAGCAACAAAATTGCTAATTAGCTATAAGCGAATGAAGGGTTTTGTGCGAGAAACTGCTTTTAACCCTTATCTGAAATGCAAGAATGAAATCGAAGGTAAACCTTTCAGCTACAAAAACACTTTACAAAGCTTAACATAGAATTTTATTGAAATATAAAGCAATGCTATGACATTTTTGTTCCGATCTATTCAAGTAGGTTCTCAAGACCGTATTCTTGTCCTTCCGGTGATCTCGAGTAGGGTGCTTCGTGAATGATTTTCGTAGGAATGATCAATTCAGCTGTCCTCATTAACTTTTCCGAGTCCAACAGTACCGTGGTTGTAACCGTCTCATAGTTGAAAGCCGTGTGTGTTTCGTAGATGGTGGCCTTTGTCGTCAAAACATCTGTTAAGGTCGTCGTTAACGTTGTAACCATTGTTTCGATCGATATCATGGGCGTTGAGCTCAGAGTGATCGTATCGGTGATGGTCTCCGTAACTGTAACCGGCGAAGGCGTAACGACAACGGTCGGAGTGTGGGTGTAGGTGGTCGTCACATCGGATGGGTGAAGCGTTACCGTTACTTTTTCGATGGAAGTTACAATCGTGGCACTAGTAGTGGTCGTAGTTGAGGTAACCGTTTCCGTTGGAATGATGGTGCGTTCCGCTTCGTAGATCGTTGAGGTGGTAGTTTCCGTAAGACATTTGCGATGGTACCAGGGATCTGCCTGTCGATGATCTAAATACGCCGGGAATTTTATTTTCAGTGCCGAAATGGAACACAGAAGCACAACACAGGGCACAATAAATTTGATCTGAAGAAAAAGGAAAAAAAAACAAAAGGTCCTTAGCAATAATATATTTCTATGAACCTCCTTTTGAAAATAAATACTACCCATTATTAAAAAGAATTGACAAAGATTTTCACAAATTTTGCCATGAATTCCAGCAAGCCCAAAATCAATATAATCCAGAGAAGATTATCACCCTTTTGAACTTAAATCATTAAGGTATCATCTATGAGGGATTTTTGTTGGATCTTTTATTTCAACTTCCTTGAATTTTAACTTATGACTTATTTGTCTTAAGAAGAATAAGAGCATAAGATTCTAAAAATAAGATCACACTAATGAAAAGTTTCTCCTCATCATGCCCTACCACTCAAATCTACAAACTATTTTTTTTTGCTAGGATGCAGAGGAAACCTTGGTCCTAAAGGACAAATTTGGTTCTTCATCCCTCTCTACCTTTTCCAATCTATTCAATGACTTCTAGGACGTGGCTGGCGCCAATATTGTTCCGATGAGTCACGTCTGCGATCATGGAATTCAAAATACATTTGGTTCAATATACAGTTACGTTCAAAAAATAATGAAATCGCGTGAAATTGTGCACTCTCTGTCAACTTTTACATTTCCATTTTTCTTTTGATTGATATTTAACATGAAGTTTTTACACAATCTAGCTCAACTTTCAAACTAACGCTCCACAAAATTTGAAGTTTTTATAATAACTGGAAACAAACATAAAAAAATTGCAACGATACATAACCTCGTAGATGAACTAGAAGCATTTTTGTGAGACTAAAATATTGTGATTTTTTTTATATTACAGGAGACTTGATCCTTTACCAAAGACTTGATCCTTAATTCAGGATGCCCTGACCCTAGGCAAAAATCTAGTAAAATCCGATGATAAAAGATCCGGTGACTATTTTTTGCCATATAAGCGCTCATTTCACAGTTTGTAAGTATCAGACAAAGAGAATTCTAAAAGTTTGTCTACTACCCTGATTGATTGCATACTTTTAGGCGCAATTTTCTAGTTTATAGATAAATGCAGTATTTTTAGTCCTTTTTATCAGTTAATTGTTGAATAAACATTAGTTATTAAACAGATATTTGTAATTTTATGATAACCAATGATCACGATCCATTCAGAAGAAAAATATATCTTTTTGGACTCTAGGGATCAGTTAAACCCATAACATGCATTCTGGAAAACTTCTACTTAAAAAATTGAGAGCTAACAATTGCTTTGAAAATGAAGTTTTTTTTTAAAACTCTAACGATTGACAATTTGTGATAAATATTCTTCTTATAACTTTTTTATGTGAGAAACATTTTAAAGTGATAAAAAAAGATCCTCAATTATATTTTGTTGAATGTTTCAGACAAAGTTTAATAACTCTAAAAATAAAATTTTCAAAATTTGTTGAGATAACAGCATTGTTGTTATGTTCTATTTGGCACATTTTTCTAGAATATTTGATATTTGTAAGACATTCCTGTTTCGAGATATGGCGAAGTAATCAAGAATCGCCAGAGATCAAGTATCCTCATTCTCCCCTATATATACAAAGTGTCAGTATGTTTGGAGTTAATATAATTTATATATTTCAGAGAGTTAAAAAATAATTTCCGAAAGTTACAAAGTACACACTTCTGCCACAGAAACATTCAGAATTTAAAATCAATCCATGTTTTAGTTATGAATAATGAGACTGCTGCTTTCTTTTTTTCAAGAGCAAATTATAACATTTTATTGTTTGACTATGCTGTTAACTTTTTTTTTTTTATTTAAAAGGTATTTTCAGTACTCAGTTTGATTTTATCTCTTGAATAAAAATATCTTTTTGAAAAAAAGAAGATTTAACATTAACTCTTCAAACTTCACTTATCAAAATGCAACAGCATTATTTAAATTATCACTGTGAATTTCAGGGTTCTTCTTGTCACTTTACTAAAAATTTCAATTGAAACACTGTCTTAAAACAAAAATCACTTGTATCCAATTTGAAATCACAAAGAAATCAATAACGAATTTCACTACTATAGCATTTTAACAAGCCCAAATTTACGACACTTCCAATGGATAATAAATTGCTTGGCAGCTTGTAAAAGATCCCATTAATGAAAGAAGAGAACCGAAAACCAGCCTTAAGTTAAGTCTTACCATCATTGCACTGCGCTTTTTCTTCACCGATCAACTGCCAACGTAAGACTAAAACCATCGGCCGAAAGCCCCGATCAGGATCAGTCTCGAGATTCCAGAATTTTTGGCGTGGCAGTCACCGGCTTTGGGTCACGCAATGTCAACCTTGCCAATTGTTTTTGGGGTAAATTATTTTGGGTTTTAGAAAGTTGGACTTCAGGCAACGTGAACGTCTCTGGAGAAAAATTGGACCGGTTTGCCCAGACGAAATGTTGCCTTGCGTCCTCTTAATTCCCCCTGAGAGAAAGGCTGCGTTCTAAGGCCAAAGATGCAACATTTCACCATCATTAGGTATTCATTTCTTGTATGGCTTACTTCCGTACATGGTAAGGTAGGCAGATAAAGCTGTGGCTTCATGTTTCTGGGACTTAGCTTCCTGTAACCATATTTCGAAATATATAAACATTCGCTAACCCAGATAAATGTAATTAAATAGTACCAAGACAATATGAGGAAAAAATGGTAAAAGGTATATAAGACAGTAAAATTTTGGAATATTGAAAATGAAACTGAGATAAGTGAAAAAATCTTAAAAGGATCAAGAATACAAAATAAATTTGATAATACAAATTTAATTAGGTCCAATAAGGACAATGAAAAGAATGAACAAAACTAGAACTCAGAAATTTTTAATAACATTTTAAAAATTGAAATGACAAAATGAGAATATGAAAAAAAGGAGCAAATGAAAAAATGAGAAAATGAGAAAATGAGAAAATGAGAAAATGAGAAAATGAGAAAATGAGAAAATGAGAATATGAGAAAATGAGAAAATGAGAAAATGAGAAAATGAGAAAATGAGAAAATGAGAAAATTGTAAAATGAGAAAATGAAAAAATGAATGAGAAAATGAGAAAATGAGAAAATGAGAAAATGAGAAAATGAGAAAATGAGAAAATGAGAAAATGAGAAAATGAGAAAATGAGAAAATGAGAAAATGAGAAAATGAGAAAATGAGAAAATGAGAAAATGAGAAAATGAGAAAATGAGAAAATGAGAAAATGAGAATATGAGAAAATGAGAAAATGAGAAAATGAGAAAATGAGAAAATGAGAAAATGAGAAAATGAGAAAATGAGAAAATGAGAAAATGAGAAAATAAGAAAATGAGAAAATGAGAAAATGAGAAAATAAATAAATGAGAAAATGAGAAAATGAGAAAATGAGAAAATGAGAAAATGAGAAAATGAGAAAATGAGAAAATGAGAAAATGAGAAAATGAGAAAATGAGAAAATGAGAAAATGAGAAAATGAGAAAATGAGAAAATGAGAAAATGAGAAAATGAGAAAATGAGAAAATGAGAAAATGAGAAAATGAGAAAATGAGAAAATGAGAAAATGAGAAAATGAGAAAATGAGAAAATGAGAAAATGAGAAAATGAGAATATGAGAAAATGAGAAAATGAGAAAATGAGAAAATGAGAAAATGAGAAAATGAGAAAATGAGAAAATGAGAAAATGAGAAAATGAGAAAATGAGAAAATGAGAAAATGGGAAAATGAGAAAATGAGAAAATGAGAAAATGAGAAAATGAGAAAATGAGAAAATGAGAAAATGAGAAAATGAGAAAATGAGAAAATGAGAAAATGAGAAAATGAGAAAATGAGAAAATGAGAAAATGAGAAAATGAGAAAATGAGAAAATGAGAAAATGAGAAAATGAGAAAATGAGAAAATGAGGAAATGAGGAAATGAGGAAATGAGAAAATGAGAAAATGAGAAAATGAGAAAATGAGAAAATGAGAAAATGAGATATTGAGAAAATGAGAAAATGAGAAAATGAGAAAATGAGAAAATGAGAAAATGAGAAAATGAGAAAATGAGAAAATGAGAAAATGAGAAAATGAGAAAATGAGAAAATGAGAAAATGAGAAAATGAGAAAATGAGAAAATGAGAAAATGAGAAAATGAGAAAATGAGAAAATGAGAAAATGAGAAAATGAGAAAATGAGAAAATGAGGAAATGAGAAAATGAGAAAATGAGAAAATGAGAAAATGAGAAAATGAGAAAATGAGAAAATGAGAAAATGAGAAAATGAGAATATGAGAAAATGAGAAAATGAGAAAATGAGAAAATGAGAAAATGAGAAAATGAGAAAATGAGAAAATGAGAAAATGAGAAAATGAGAAAATGAGAAAATGAGAAAATGAGAAAATGAGAAAATGAGAAAATGAGAAAATGAGAAAATGAGAAAATGAGAAAATGAGAAAATGAGAAAATGAGAAAATGAGAAAATGAGAAAATGAGAATATGAGAAAATGAGAAAATGAGAAAATGAGAAAATGAGAAAATGAGAAAATGAGAAAATGAGAAAATGAGAAAATGAGAAAATGAGAAAATGAGAAAATGAGAAAATTGTAAAATGAGAAAATGAAAAAATGAATGAGAAAATGAGAAAATGAGAAAATGAGAAAATGAGAAAATGAGAAAATGAGAAAATGAGAAAATGAGAAAATGAGAAAATGAGAAAATGAGAAAATGAGAAAATGAGAAAATGAGAAAATGAGAAAATGAGAAAATGAGAAAATGAGAAAATGAGAATATGAGAAAATGAGAAAATGAGAAAATGAGAAAATGAGAAAATGAGAAAATGAGAAAATGAGAAAATGAGAAAATGAGAAAATAAGAAAATGAGAAAATGAGAAAATGAGAAAATAAATAAATGAGAAAATGAGAAAATGAGAAAATGAGAAAATGAGAAAATGAGAAAATGAGAAAATGAGAAAATGAGAAAATGAGAAAATGAGAAAATGAGAAAATGAGAAAATGAGAAAATGAGAAAATGAGAAAATGAGAAAATGAGAAAATGAGAAAATGAGAAAATGAGAATATGAGAAAATGAGAAAATGAGAAAATGAGAAAATGAGAAAATGAGAAAATGAGAAAATGAGAAAATGAGAAAATGAGAAAATGAGAAAATAAGAAAATGAGAAAATGAGAAAATGAGAAAATAAATAAATGAGAAAATGAGAAAATGAGAAAATGAGAAAATGAGAAAATGAGAAAATGAGAAAATGAGAAAATGAGAAAATGAGAAAATGAGAAAATGAGAAAATGAGAAAATGAGAAAATGAGAAAATGAGAAAATGAGAAAATGAGAAAATGAGAAAATGAGAAAATGAGAAAATGAGAAAATGAGAAAATGAGAAAATGAGAAAATGAGAAAATGAGAAAATGAGAAAATGAGAAAATGAGAAAATGAGAAAATGAGAAAATGAGAAAATGAGAATATGAGAAAATGAGAAAATGAGAAAATGAGAAAATGAGAAAATGAGAAAATGAGAAAATTGTAAAATGAGAAAATGAGAAAATGAGAAAATGAGAAAATGAGAAAATGAGAAAATGAGAAAATGGGAAAATGAGAAAATGAGAAAATGAGAAAATGAGAAAATGAGAAAATGAGAAAATGAGAAAATGAGAAAATGAGAAAATGAGAAAATGAGAAAATGAGAAAATGAGAAAATGAGAAAATGAGAAAATGAGAAAATGAGAAAATGAGAAAATGAGAAAATGAGAAAATGAGAAAATGAGAAAATGAGGAAATGAGGAAATGAGGAAATGAGAAAATGAGAAAATGAGAAAATGAGAAAATGAGAAAATGAGAAAATGAGAAAATGAGATATTGAGAAAATGAGAAAATGAGAAAATGAGAAAATGAGAAAATGAGAAAATGAGAAAATGAGAAAATGAGAAAATGAGAAAATGAGAAAATGAGAAAATGAGAAAATGAGAAAATGAGAAAATGAGAAAATGAGAAAATGAGAAAATGAGAAAATGAGAAAATGAGAAAATGAGAAAATGAGAAAATGAGAAAATGAGAAAATGAGGAAATGAGAAAATGAGAAAATGAGAAAATGAGAAAATGAGAAAATGAGAAAATGAGAAAATGAGAAAATGAGAAAATGAGAAAATGAGAAAATGAGAAAATGAGAAAATGAGAAAATGAGAAAATGAGAAAATGAGAAAATGAAAAAATGAGAAAATGAGAAAATGAGAAAATGAGAAAATGAGAAAATGAGAAAATGAGAAAATGAGAAAATGAGAAAATGAGAAAATGAGAAAATGAGAAAATGAGAAAATGAGAAAATGAGAAAATGAGAAAATGAGAAAATGAGAAAATGAGAAAATGAGAAAATGAGAAATGAGAAAATGAGAAAATGAGAAAAGGAGAAAATGAGAAAATGAGAAAATGAGAAAATGAGAAAATGAGAAAATGAGAAAATGAGAAAATGAGAAAATGAGAAAATGAGAAAATGAGAAAATGAGAAAATGAGAAAATGAGAAAATGAGAAAATGAGAAAATGAGAAAATGAGAAAATGAGAAAATGAGAAAATGAGAAAATGAGATATTGAGAAAATGAGAAAATGAGAAAATGAGAAAATGAGAAAATGAGAAAATGAGAAAATGAGAAAATGAGAAAATGAGAAAATGAGAAAATGAGAAAATGAGAAAATGAGAAAATGAGAAAATGAGAAAATGAGAAAATGAGAAAATGAGAAAATGAGAAAATGAGAAAATGAGAAAATGAAAAAATGAATGAGAAAATGAGAAAATGAGAAAATGAGAAAATGAGAAAATGAGAAAATGAGAAAATGAGAAAATGAGAAAATGAGAAAATGAGAAAATGAGAAAATGAGAAAATGAGAAAATGAGAAAATGAGAAAATGAGAAAATGAGAAAATGAGAAAATGAGAAAATGAGAAAATGAGAAAATGAGAAAATGAGAAAATGAGAAAATGAGAAAATGAGAAAATGAGAAAATGAGAAAATGAGAAAATGAGAAAATGAGAAAATGAGAAAATGAGAAAATGAGAAAAAACGAAGAAATGAGTCAATCACAAAATGAGAAAATGAGCGAATCACAAAACGATAATTTTAATTTGTTCACAAGAGAATAGAAAGAAATGTTAAAATAAAAATTTGAGAATATGGAAATAAGAGTTGGATGATGTTTGAGAATGCAAGTTTCGAAGAAACAAAAACATGATAAAAATATATTAGCTGCTGTTAGAGATCGAATGTATTCGAGTATTAAACGAAAAAAGTTGAATCTTTGAAACAAAGCGCACGAATAATCCAATCAATTCTGCAAGCTGGATCGATCGGGTCAAGGCAACATTTTAGTCAAAGTTCAATCGTCCAAAAATGCGGCTGCGGTAACCTTAAAACCGTGTCCATTTCTTCTTTCTTCATTGAAATGGGCCCCATTTGGGTGTCCAGCTAAACCTTTCACTTCTGCCGAGAATATTTCCCGGCACTTCTGAAGCCTTTTGCCTCCATCGGGTGTTGGTTTTTCTGGGCGTTTTCAGTTGTATTTTTACGATCGCGACGGATGTATCGCGTTGCTCAAGTGTACCTCACGATGGACGCCCTGCTGGTAAGTAAGCCGCAGATATGCTAACAAGATTATCCGGCGTGGACCGGGCCAAAAACCGATTTAAGGTATTTTATCACGAAATATGCCGCGCTCCTAACGAAGTTCAAACAGTTGTTTGCGATAACATCAGCATCCAAACTGAACCGGTCTACTGTTTCCATAATTGGGGAATCCATAATCAGTTGGGAAGCAAATTTCGAAGTACCCATTCAACGGCAAAAAGGTACAACAGATTATCTGTTTCGACATAAGTAGAGATTAATTTTTGATAAAGGGATGTAAGAACTGGATGCTTGGGATATGATTTGAAATGTGAACGGAGTGTTTCATGCCGATTTTTTTATGATTCTCAAGTGAAAAAGGCGCGCATATGAATGAATCACATTAAAATCTGATTAGGCTGGCGATAGATGTATGGGAAAAATTTCATGATCGAATTTTGATAACCTACTATTTACGTTTTGTGGATTGGCCCAAAAAACTGACCTGCGCAAAATTTCAGTTTAATCAGACCTGATTTAGGAGTGTTTCAAAGTGCTCTAAGTTTCGGGTTTTTACCCTAAAATTGCCAAAGGGGGTACTGTAAAACGGGGTAACATTGATCACCGAGGTAACTTTGATCAACCTGAAGCTTTCCACATAATCATCAATAACTAAGTCTGAAGTAAAAATATCTCTAAACTTTTTTTCTACGTTTAAAAACCTATAAGTTGAATTTCAAATTGCAAAAAAACGTTTTTCAAATTTCAAATGTAAGGAAAAAAAGTAATTTCAAAATCACGAAATATCAATTTTGTCGGAGGTTCAGAAACAAACACTCTTCCTGATGAAATCAAAGCGTTTAAAAGCACCAGCACGTTGATTAATGTGAGAGATAAACTTTTTCCTAAGTAAATGTATAGTTTTGGTGTAGTTTTTGTTGTATGTTGAGGTATATTTTTGATATTTAAAAAAATAGGGAAATTTTCAAGAGTAACCCAGTCTAGGACAAAAGGCTAGAAACCTTATCAAATGGTAAAGTTTGAAGGAAAAAATTAAAGGGGAATAGTGCGAGGGCCTAGGGTATTGAATGAAGGCAAAATTCCATTTGTTTTTGTAGTTAAAATTTAATAAGTAATGTTAAAAAATTTAGCCCCTTAATTTATGCAGCATCATTGTCAATCTTCCAATTTTAATTGTTGACTTAACACATTAAGGACCGCGATGTTGTTTTTTTTTGACCGGGAAGAAATCTAAACCAAAAAACACCGAAATTAACCATTGTATATCACAGAATTCACTGGACCAAAAGTTACAAATTTAGTATCTTTGAGCCACCAAAAGTGTTGTGTTAAATTTTGTAGAATTTCATGATTAATTTTATATCATTTGAGTTTGTTCCGAGCTGCCTTGGCAATTGATAATCTTGCATTTGTAGATACTATCCTTTGTATCCTTTATGATCAAGAAAACTCGTTAAAATTGTGAAAATAAAGACTGATCTTTATAACCCCAAACTATCAAATTCTAAACAAAGACGAATTCGATTTTTAAATCAAATTTAAAGTGGTCTAATGAATTTCTGCAACCATGTTTTACGTTCACAAGAGTCCAGTACTGGTTAAAAAATATGAAACATGCCACATTAGACTGAGTCGATTTGGGGTCATTTTTGAATTTCTCAAACCCTGGGGTCTCAAAAGCTTCGTCTTGGTCCAAAACTCATCCACGATTTTTTGCAGAATTTTGAAGTAACGTTTACATGAGTAAATTTGAACTTTTAGGTTTGTATGGGAAAATTGAATATTTTGTACTGAAAAATCAACATCGTTTTTATTTCTTTTGTGGAGCCGAGCCAGCTGATGGTTTTTGTGCCAATTTATAAAATTCCTAAGGGAAATTTTCCGTTGAACAACTTTGTCGAAAACCTTAACTTTGTATCTCATTAGGCAAAAAAGTTATAAGCTGTTTAACAGGGTAATGTCTTTTGGCATTGATGAACCATTAAATAAATTGACATCACTGCTGGAGCCTCGCGAAGTATAGCATGGAAAGTAATCATGCAATATCTCGATAGGCACCCTGCAGTGATGTCAATTGAATTTCATGTTTATCAATGCGAAAAGACATACCCCTATTAAGCTGCTGATAACTTTTTTGTCTAAAAAGATACGAAGTTAAGGTCTTCGACAAAGTTGTTCAACGGAAAATTTTCCTTAGCAATTTTATAAATTGGCACAGAAACCATCAGCTGGCTCGGCTCCACAAAAGAAATAAAAACGATGTTGATTTTTCAGTACAAAATATTCAATTTTCCCATACAAACCTAAAAGTTCAAATTTACTCATGTAAACGTTACTTCAAAATTCTGCAAAAAATCGTGGATGAGTTTTGGACCAAGACGAAGCTTTTAAGACCCCAGGGTTTGAGAAATTCAAAAATGACCCCAAATCGACTCAGTCTAATGCCACATTCCCCTTAACAGAAAAAATAATCGGAAAATATTAAAAAAAAACAGTGATCCATCTTACCCCGTTTTACGGTACCAAATCAATTCGAAACTATTCAAATTTAAAGTTTGGTGTTAAATGCATATAACATCAAAAGCTGGTGGTATTTTGTAACAATTTTTTTTTTCAAAAATCAATTTTGAAATTTCTTAAATCACATAAGGGGGAGTGGGAATCAAAGAAAATAGGGATAATCGTAATTTGTATTTTTATGCATGGAACGTCGAGATGAGGTGATATCTTTAAAAGATTTTGGCAAAAATCCTACTTTCTGGGACTAAGTAAATTTTCCGAAAACGGCCGGTGAATCTGTAAAGTTGTTTTTATTCTCTGGCGCCTTTCTTCTTGGTGAGGCTGGGTGAAAATTATTTTTATGGTTATTTGAGACCCCTCCGTCTTTCCAGTAGGAAAGTAGGAAGGGGCCTCTCTTACAATATTTTACATAACGCAAAAACTTATCAGGCGAATGGAACTAAATTTGGCAAGATATGGTTTAAGTGTACGAGAAATGGTTCAAAGAATTCTTGGCACATATCCCTCCTTCCAGTGGGAAGATAGGAAGAGGGAAGGGGGGCTCCTTTACTAATTTTTACATAACTGGAGAACTAATCTAAACAAATGGAACCAGATTTGGCAAGAGGGGAATTGGGGTGTGAGAAATATTTTTATGATTTTTCGAGACCCTTTTTTCCTTCCAATGAAGAAATACGAGGAAATAGAGGGGGCTTTGCATAACTTAAGATCAAATCGAGGAAATGTACGATAAATGTATCCCCGAACCTATACCTTTCTCCCCTTACATTGGGGAGATAATAAGAGGAAAAGGAACTCCTGTATAATTTTTTACATAACTCGAAAACTGTACAAGCTAATGGAATACGAGAAAAATTTCTATGATTATTTGAGACCCCTGCCTTCTTTCATTCGGAAACTAGGAAAAGAAGAGTGAGGCTCTCATACGATATTAAATAAATATTTATCTCAAAAACAATTCAAGCAAATGAAACCAAGTTTGGCATGGAAGGGTATGCAATAGACTGAGTCGATTTGGGGTAATTTTTGAATATCTTTGGTCTAAGAACTTCGTTTCAGTTCAAAACTCATCCATGATTTTTTGCAGAATTTTTAAGGAACGTTTATATAAGTACATTTGAACTTTTAGGTTTGTATGGGGAAGTTGAATATTTTGTGCTGAAAATCAACTTAATTTTTGTTGCTTTTGTAAGGCCGAGTCTTATGCTTGTGGTTTTTGTGCTAATTTCCAAATTTTTTAAAGAAAATTTTCCTTTAAAAAATTTATAAATTGGCACAAAAACCATAAGCAGATTCGGTTCCACGGAAGGAACCAAAAAGAAGAAATAAAAGTGATGTTGATTTTTCAGAACAAAATATTCAACTTTCCCATACAAACCAAGCAGTTAACAAACGTTTCTTAAAAATTCTTCAATAAGGAATTCAAAAATGACCCCAAATCGACTCAGTCTTGTATACAAGAACACAAGAAGCTTGTATCGATATTTGGTACCTCACCCTGTTTCCACTGAAAAGATAGGACAGGGAAAGGAGCTCCTTTACAATTTTTGCTTAACTTGAGAGCTTATCAAACAAATGGAACCAAATTTGGCATGGGATAGCATGTGAAACGAAAAATGGTTTAACGATCATTTGAAACTCCACCATTGGGGATTTAGGAATGGAGGAGGGAAGCTTCAAGCATTTTTTGGGCAACTAGAGAACTTATATAAGAAATGGATCCAAAATTCTCATTAAAAAGGACTATGGCACGAGAATGGTTCTATTATTTTTTGAGACCCTTCTTCCAATGAGTACATAAGAAGGAGAGAAAAGTCTTCATACCATTTTGATTAAAAACATAACACAAAAAAAATTATAAAATACTTTATTTTTAGAAATTGTAGCAAAGCACATCGAATCAGCTAGTAATTTACATTAATCCAACAATTGTCACGTAAAAAAAATGAAAAATTTTCCAAAAAAAAAATATGATGGAAACAAGAACATGGGTTCAAGTATCCCGATTATCTACTAATGACATGGAATTGTAAATTTTTAAGACTTATATTTTGATTATCAAACATACACTTAACTAATGTACAATTCGATGTTTAAAATAACTTTAAATTTTATTAAAAATTTAAATAACTTCTGTTAGCAATTCTGTATGCACCAGGAGTAAATTTTAAGAAAACATCTTCATTTAAGTGGATTTATAAATTCTCCGTAGAGCTGTTAATTTTTTTATGATAATTTAAAATAACTGTTTGCTTGTTTTCCTCAAACGTAATATTTTAATTTATTCAGATTTTGTTAACTTTGAATGTAATTATTGCATATTTAAGCTGATAAATGTTTGAATCAAAGATTTCCCAAAAAGAGATTGCCCCCCTAAGTATGCCCCCCCTTTACATATAAGAATGTATTTTGACATTTTTGTCGCGAATACAGCGTTATTTATATACACTGGATTCTTTTTTTTTAACGATCTTATTTTACACGGTTTTATTTTAAACGACTTTTTTTAAACGATTTTCTCGAAATAAGACGATTTTTCAACATGTCAAAAACAGGTTCTACGCATTCGTGCTTTTTGTCTAAACCACTCTTCGGTGGTAAAATGATTCGGACGTTGTTCCGGAAGTTCCGGAACAACCTTGGCATAAAACCCAAAACAAAGCAATTCAAAATAAATCTTTGAGCTTCCCAGTTTCACTCAAATCACCTTAGAATGGTCTTCCTGGTTGGGAATGATCGATTTACAGTCCAAGTTGGCCACTTTACTCAAAATGAGCGATGAATTTTGCCCGGTTGTTTCGAACTTTTTTTAAACGATTTCCTTTTTTGCACGAACACAACAATCGTTTAAAAAAAGAATCCAGTGTAGATGTAGAAACACTAAAATTGAAATGCATGCATATCTTCTAGGAAAATTTAACATTTTTTAACTGAAAAATTGAAAGAAGCTTAGTTTTATGATTTTAAACAACTTTTGTTGAACGCAAAACATTATCGTTGAGGAACAATTTTGAACAAACTTGAAAAATTGCATAACCACAGGGGCTTAGGAACATGACTTTCAGCACTTTACACTTCAATAATGATTTTCTTAAATTTTGAAAATTTTATAACTTACTCGTGGCTACATAGCTTCCCAAATCTTGTTAAAATTATTATACAAATAACTGAGATACTTCCACTTTTACGAAAAGTAAATATTGTTCATATTTATACGCCTTTTGACGAAGTTTATATTTCATCTCTTCTATCTCACTTAGGATCATAATTTCTTCAAAGATCAATGCAGAATGGTTGAAACTTTCAGATCTTACTGCCAAAAGTTTTTTTAGATAGAAAAACGCCATGAACTAGGATTTCTGATGCTTTCAAAATGATATTGTTTCAAAAAATAGGTTCATTTACATTTTTTCCACGTTTTCAAGATTCTCTTAGCTGTCGGTTTTTTTAAAATAAAAAATGAAGGTTTATTCATCATTTTATTGTGTTTTGATTCAAACAAGTTTTTTATCCGGTTTTGAGTAAATTGTATTAAAGTTAAAATTTCTGTATTTCAAAATTTTATAAGTTTTAATAAAACTTCGATTTAATAGTAAGGTTATCGAGTATGCTTCGAAAAAACTAATTTCAGTTATTTGGGAAATCTATTTAAAGAGGTTAAATGCAAATACAGTCTTAAAATGTTTATAATAATGTTAAAATTGGACTGTTTCTTAGCCCCTGCGGTTATGCAATTTTAAAAAAATGTCACGCAATTGTTTTCCTCAACAATAATGTTTTTCGTGCATCAAAAATTGTTTAAAATCATAAAACTAAGCTTCTGTGAATTTTTCAGGAAAAATAATGAGGTTTGAAAAGGTTAATTTTTCTTAAAAGATATAATATGAACACAGGGAAAGGAAATCAAGAAATCCATCTCTCAAGTCGCAGGTACAGACCAAGGTTGTCAAACTAAATTCTGTGAATTTATAAAAAAAAATATTATGACTTTCTGTGATTTTGCTTAAAAATTCTGTGATGGATTTCTATGGTGCTATTCCTAACAATTTCTTGAGAAAATCATGACAAATTGGGTGTTTTTTACATTTTGGTTCAAGAAATCGATAATATTTATCCAATCCAAAGTTTCAAATTCAAAATTTTCATAGACAACAAAAATAATAATTTTGAAATAACGTAAAAAAAACTTATAAAAACTGTAAATTCTGTGATTATTTCGAAAATGCTGTGTTCGGTGAAACAGATTCTGTGAAATTTGCTCACAATTCTTTGAAAATATAGATTTTTCTGTGATTTCGGTAACCTTGGTAGGGGAGAGGCGGGCTTAATGCGCATACTAAGGAGAATACTCATTTTCTCCCATATTCCACAAGATAGGAGTCTGAAAACTATATGCACATGAGTGGATATCTGTTTTACATATGTAAGCGCAATTTTTCTGTTAAAATCTTTTACAGATTTTGAGAAAATGATTTTATAATAAAAGTAGTCAAAATAGCCGATTTCCGAAACCGGGCGGGCTAAATGCGCATATTTTTTCAGCTTTATTTCAGTTCCACTTGTAATGTTTGCGCAAATTTTGATTTAAAATGGTAAAAACTGATGTTTAGCATACGTCATGACTATATAGCCTTATTTCATGGTAGTATTTTGTTAATATCATATTTTTATCAGATCAATACTAAGCTCTTTAATTGTAAGATTGTTATAAGAGCGTAGATTAGATGTTTCAATAAAAGAAACTTTAAAAAAATATATGCCTTGTCTATATTTTTAATAAAGTGTGATACGGTCAAAATTTGGTCAAGGGAAAACGCGTGTAAATCGGTGAAATCGTTTATTTAAAAATCAAATTAAATTTCTTTTTCAAGTTTAATTGGTATAAAATTCAGAAAAAATATTCAGTTAGGCTTCCGCTTTTCCAAATCCGAATTGCCGGGCCTTATACTTAACCCCTCCCGATCAGAAGAAAAAAACTAAATTATATCAAGATGAGATATTTTGATATTCATTTTTTTCCTATCTGGATGAGTTATAATTTAGTACTCGTAGGATGTTAAAATATCTCAAATTATATCAAAAAGTCCATGCAACCATAACTAATTCATATCAGCCGTTGTTATAATTTCAACAAAATTATAACTCATCCAGATAGGATATATAAACAAAAAATCTTATAGGACTTGTATGCAAAAAAAAGATGGTGATAAGAGATGAGAATCGAACTCATCATTTTTCCATTTCCATCCCATCCCGCCAGCTGTGTGTCCTTGCTTACTACTCTACCTGAGCTTCATAGAAGGTGGGTGTTTATTTTCGTATTGATCCTGAATAGCTCGATCCCGGCTGCTGGTTCAGGGAAAGCGCGCAAACACAGGCAGCCGTATGGGTTCCATAAAATTGGCCAATGGGAATTCATATAAGTGTACCTGACGTATTGGAATTTTGAAGGATCGGCCCGATCGGGATCGGACTATTGGAATTCTCAAAGGAAAGCGTGCGCACGGGAATCAGGCAGCCGTTTGTGTGGATTCAAACTGGACAATAGGAATTTCTATACGTTTACTTGAAGAAATGGAATCGGACTATTGGAATTTTAAAAGGGATGCGTGCGGACGGGCAGGCAGTCGACTTCGAGTGTCGTTTAGATGAATGGAAGACATTGAAAGTTTACCTGTTGCATTGAAATTAGAATGAATTGGAATAGGATTATCAGGATTTGAGAAGAAATACTAGAAGTACCTACTAAAATGAAGGTTCCAAAAATCCAATAGCAGCTTTTAAAGCATGCAGGCAGATCAAAACAGAGAAAACAACAGTACTGCCCAGTATTTCTATTCGACTCATACTTCTAAATAAGAGTATACAGATTGATTATAGTACTAGCACTGATAAGGTACTAGAATCAATATAAATACTTAAGCTTTGAAAATAGAAATGAAAAGATGCCTCAAAAATAATTATTTTCATTCATATAGGTAATCGATTAATTTCGTCTTAAAGCTTAAAAAAGTACGTTTGAAAAATTGTTTTCATCAAAAGTAGATATAATTATGTTTTAGAAAAAAATAAACAACAAATCTCATTTCAAAACTAAAACTGTATCAGATATAAATATCTTGCTGAGATAGGTTTGAGTAACGATTCTGATATGCTCTTCTGATCGGGCTGCCATCAGATTTTGTACAGCCACCTTGTCCACTTTCTTTGCCGCAAAAAGCCAGTTTGCCTTGAACTGATGCTCGTCCTTAGCAGTTTTTTTGGTCTTCTTTAGGTTCCGCTTGACAATAGCCCAGTATTTCTCATTTAGCGTGTTGGGAGGGTTCTTGTCCTTGGGAACTACCTGCACATTTTTGGCAGCGTACCACTCCATGGCCTTTTTACCGTAATGGCAAGAAGCCAAATCCGGCCAAAACAGTACGGAACAACCGTGTTTCTTCAGGAAAGGCAGCAGACGTTTATTCAAACACTCTTTCACGTAAATTTCTTGGTTGACAGTCCCGGAAGCTATGAAAATGCTGCTTTTCAAGTCACAGGTACAGATGGCTTGCCAAACCAGATATTTCTTCGCAAACTTTGACAGTTTCATGTGCTAGAAAATATCTGCTACCTTTCCCCTTCCTTTTGCCGTATAAAACTCCTGTCCCGGAAGCTGCTTGAAGTCGGTTTTGACGTGGGTTTCGTCGTCCATTACTACGCAGTCAAACTTTGTCAGCATCGTCGGGTACAGCCTCCGGGATCGCGCTTTGGCCGTCGTATTTTGTTTATCACCGCGATTTGGAGTCACTACCTTCTTGTAAGTCGATAGTCCGGCTCGTTTTTTGGCTCGATGTACGGTTGTAGACTATACACCCAGCTTATTTGCGGCATCTCGGAGAGAGAGGTTAGGGTTGAAACTACCGGCAACTCTCTTTGTTGTCTCAGCGGCTTCCGGTTTTCGATTTCCCTCCGATCCAGACTTCCTGGCTGTCGAAAAACGTTCCCCAAACACTTTAATTACATTTGTAACGGTTGATTTGGCAACTTTTAGCGATTTTGCCAGCTTTGCGTGCGAGTAGCTCGGATTTTCGCGATGCGTGAGCAATGTTTTGATTCGATGCTCTTCTTACTTGGACAGCATTTTGACAACTGAAGAGTGAATTCCAAAATCAAAATAGGAGCAACATTCTAGACACACACACCTTCAAAATGAGGGATGTTCAGGTTTTTTAAATGCAAAATTGAAAGAAATACGTCAAGTTGATATTGACAAAATTTTGACCGTATCACCCTTTAGAGACATTTTATCTACCTGATATGGGCATTCAACAGCTTCCAAAATCTTAATATTTATAACTTTGCTAAAAGCTTCAATAACACTTCAGTTTACAGACTCTGTACGCCTGATTATTAAAGTTGAATATATTTTAACAAAACAGTCCCCCTACAGATAGCTTGCCAAACGAGATACTTCTCGGCAAACCCTAATAGCTTAAAATGCTTGAAAATGTCTACCACCTTTTCCCTTTCGGTTGCCGTAAAATATTCTTGTCCAGGAAGCTGTCTGAAGTCTGCCTTGGCGTAGGTTTCATCATCCATGACCACGCAATAAACGAAGGTTATCGTCCTACTTATATGCTCACGAAGGCCCGCTGTCTGCCAAATGAATATACATAACCTAGCCCCGATTCATTGTCCATGGACTTCCGAATGAACACGAGTTGATTTTTGAATTTTCTGAACTGTTCACTTACAGAACAAGCCTTAATATAAGAACTGTTCTTAAAGAGTGTTGAAGGAAAATTTTAATGTTGATGTGAGGTGATTTCGTAAAGGTAAGAAATTTCTCATTTTTAAAAAAAATCGAAAAATCTCCGGAAAAAAAACAATTTACACCGTTCCAAGAGAACTTTTATCAAACACCTCTTTTAAAATTTTAAAGCTTGTAAACATTTGTATACACTCTAAAAAATAAGCTCGTAAACATTTGTATACACTCTTAGCAAAAAAAAATATGCAAACACAACAATGATGAAACCTTCTCTAACAGTAATAACCCTATAATAATCGAGTTTCAACCACTTTTTAATTTAAATCTATGGTAATAATTTTTATAGTTAAAATAAAATATCCAAGCGTGTAAGCGTTCGAATAACAATGAATTTTTAATTGATTTTTATTTATATAATAGGGCATCTTTTCCATCTGCCTGCTCATAACAGTGGCCAATGCAACCCTAGACAGTCCGGTTGCCCGCGTTTCATACGATCCCAAATGTGGATGCTACAACACCATAACGATCAGTACCCTACCAAGGCCGAGCACAATTTGCACCACAACGGTTCCTGTCTATGAAACTGTGGCCACCGATATCCTGACGCTGGGTCCGGTAACAGATTGGAAAACGGAAACCGATTTCATCACCCTCTCGTCAACCACCAAGACCAAGACGAAAACCAAAAAACACTACGCAACGACTTATACTGATTCCGTTTGGGCCACCAATACCGTTATCTATCAACTTGAACCTTCCGTTACATACGTTGATGAACACGTCACAGAAACAGTTACGGAAACAGCAACAGGTCCCACCTCAATCATTTACGAAACGGAATACGCCACAGAAACGACCACACACACAAAAACCAAATATATCAAGAAACACACAAAAACTTTAACAAAAACACTCACCGACATTGAAACAATCTGCCTGAAAGTCACCTCGACGACTGCTGCGGAAAATGTCGTGACCCTGGATCCTTCAACGACATACGTGACTGAAACCGAGACCGATACCCAAACCGTTACTTCCACTATAACTAAATGGATCACCAAAACCGTCAACCATCACGATTCATCAGAGGAGGACTATGATGTTTACCATTACTCGACCCTGCGACCAAAAACGTGTACCGAGTACAGAACGGAACTGACAACCAACCTGATAATCGGCCCCACTCCAACCCTAACAGTCACCAGCACCGAAATCTACGGAACGGTCGAAACGATCACCGTCACCGAAACGGTTCCAATCGTATCGCTGGTCACGGTTCCAACGGCCATACCGTCTGGCGCCTACGCATCACTGTACTGCCCTGCTGGCCGAGATCGGAATCACTACCGGCCAGTTCATCTTACAGCCCAGTGGCCACCGTATGGACACCATAAGTCATCCCACAGGATCAAACCGTCGAAATCGGAGCGTATCGTTTCGAAAACAACGTCTAACGACGATTACCTATCCAATTCGGAACAGGACCTGCTGGATGATCTATTTTGAAACACTAACGAGCACTCGGGTAGACTTTAGAACACTAACACGGTAGATTTAACAATGCAAAAAATAAATAAATGTAATCTCATTGAAATTGTTGAATTATATATTTCTGAAGAATTCCTTCGCAGCGTATGGTCAGTCTTTTGCTACTTACACTCTTAAATCTTTCACTACTGCTTTTTGGTGACAACGAAGTTGTAGTTCAACTCAGGCTCGAGATCCAGATCCCTGGCTGCCAAAACGAACAAATTTGTCGTTTGAGTTGAAACTTGCGGTTTTGCCGTTTTACCCTCAATTTCCATAAATTTTCAATTAATTAAGAAAAAAGCATGTTTGGACTTCAAAATTTAGAAGAAAATGAGACCCATTTACCATGCTTCTCACGAAATATACTAAAAATGAAGGACAATTAAGGGTAAAACAACCATAACTCTATTTTACGATGCGTACGGTGGCTCAAATAGCCTTCATTCGATTTCTCAAAAAAAAAAATCATACAAGATAAAGGGTGATACCCCCCTCATTTTGAAGGTGTGTGTGTGTGTGTGTGTGTGTGTGTGTGTGTGTGTGTGTGTGTGTGTGTGTGTGTGTGTGTGTGTGTGTGTGTGTGTGTGTGTGTGTGTGTGTGTGTGTGTGTTTGTGTGTGTGTGTGTGTGTGTGTGTGTGTGTGTGTGTGTGTGTGTGTGTGTGTGTGTGTGTGTGTGTGTGTGTGTGTGTGTGTGTGTGTGTGTGTGTGTGTGTGTGTGTGTCTGTGTGTGTGTGTGTCTGTGTGTGTGTGTGTGTGTGTGTGTGTGTGTGTGTGTGTGTGTGTGTGTGTGTGTGTGTGTGTGTGTGTGTGTGTGTGTGTGTGTGTGTGTGTGTGTGTGTGTGTGTGTGTGTGTGTGTGTGTGTGTGTGTGTGAGTGTGTGTGTGTGTGTGTGTGTGTGTGAGTGTGTGTGTGTGTGTGTGTGTATGTGTGTGTGTGTGTGTGTGTGTGTGTGTGTGTGTGTGTGTGTGTGTGTGTGTGTGTGTGTGTGTGTGTGTGTGTGTGTGTGTGTGTGTGTGTGTGTGTGTGTGTGTGTGTGTGTGTGGAATGTTGCTCCTTTTTTGCTTTTGGAACTCACTCTTCAGTAGTCAAAATGCTGTTCAAGGAAGAAGAGCAGCGTATCAATATTTTGTTCGCGCATCGCGAAAATCCGAGCTACTCGCACGCAAAGCTGGCAAAATCGCTAAAAGTTGCCAAATCAACCGTATTAAAGTGTGTAATTAAAGTGTTTGGGGAACGTTTGTCGACAGCCAGGAAGTCTGGATCGGGGGGAAATCGAAAACCGGAGGCCGCTGAGACGACAAATAGAGTTGCCGGTAGTTTCAAGCGAAATCCTAACCTCTCTCCGAGATGCCGCAAATAGGCTGAGTGTATCGTCTACAATTGTGCATCGAGTCAAAAAAGGAGCCGGACTATCAACTTACAAGAAGGTAGTGACTCCAAATCGCGATGATAAACAAAATACGAAGACCAAAGCGCGATCCCGGAGGCTGTACACGACGATGCTGACGAAGTTTGACTGCGTGGTAATGGACGACGAAACCTACGTCAAAGTCGACTACAAGCAGCTTACGGGACAGGCGTTTTATACGGCAAAAGGAAGGGGAAGGGTAGCAGATATTTTCAAGCATATAAAACTGTCAAAGTTCGCGAAGAAATATCTGGTTTGGCAAGCCATCTGTACCTACCTGTGGCTTGAAAAGCAGCATTTTCATAGCTTTCGGGACTGTCAACCGAGAAATTTACGTGAAAGAGTGTTTGAATAAACGTCTGCTGCCTTTCCTGAAGAAACACGGTTGTTCCGTACTGTTTTGGCCGGATTTGGCATCTTGCCATTACGGTAAAAAGGCCATGGAGTGGTACGCCGCCAACAACGTACAGGTGGTTGCCAAGGACAAGAACCCTCCCAACACGCCAGAGCTCCACCCAATTAAGAAATACTGGGCTATTGTCAAGCGGAACCTAAAGAAGACCAAAAAACGGCTAAGTACGAGCAGCAGTTCAAGGCAAACTGGCTTTCTGCGGCGAAGAAGGTGGACAAGGTGTCTGTTCAAAATCTGATGGCAGGGGTTAAGCGTAGGGCCAGGCAATTCGGATTTGGAAAAGCGGAAGCCTAACTGAGTATTTTTCCTGAATTATATACTAATTGAACTTGAAAAAGAAATTTAAAGAAAAGTTATTAAAATAAACGATTTCACCGATTTACAAGCGTTTTCCCTTGACTAAATTTTGACCGTATCACCCTTCAGATTGTTTCACTTTCGTCATGATTTTACAAATCTTCAGGTTTCTTCAAGTTAATTTTCAGGTAGGTGCCCATTTTTTCTAAACAGTGCACGTAGTGGCTGTTTATTTCGATGGTGTCCAAAGTTTCCGAAATGGAAGCTTTAGATCATGGGTGGCCAAACCATGGCCCGCGGGCCACATGTGGCCCGCGTTGGTCGTTTTGTGGCCCGCGAACCTTTTTTCATAGTTGATTGTTTTCCTTCTACATCATTTAAAAAAAACCAACTACATATATTGTTACCGATTCAATACGGTCTTTAACAAAAAAATCGGAATCAATACATTATTAAATTCAAATATTTGTTCGCGGTTAGTTTTTTTTATAAATTTTGTTTTGCATAAATATATTGGCTCACTTATTCTACATTTAATTCTTTCAAGTAAACTGTTATACACTCTATTTAACAAGCCTAACGTTGAGAGATCGACAGTTATACCAGCTGTCCACTAGTCCACTAGTTTCGACCACTTCTCACCGGAACTACTAAACTGCAAGAGAGCACGGCCAAGAGAGTATTTGGACTTGGAAAAAAGGAGGGTCCTTCGTACGCGCGATGCCTACGTCTCGTTCACTGTTGTCGGGACTCGGAAGTAGAACGCATGTATATTGCTGTGTTGAGAAAAAGAGTGTGAAGTGTACGGCTTAGAGTGCCGTTGTGAAGGGAAAGAAGCATCCCCAACCGCTCCGAAAAGCGCTCCGTTGCTTCCAGGCGCTTTGTCGGATTTTATCACATCCCGGCCACACTCGCTAGAAACTCGCCAAAAGGTTTCTGAGGACTTCCATACGACACCTCTGGAGTCCTTCCCACGTGGTATTATTACCGGTTCATTCAGAACCACATTGAACGTTCCCGGACTGTGGGCCACATTCCTGCCACAGTCGAACCGATTTCGACGTCAACAAGAAATTGGCTGAACGAACCCCTGGTGAAACAAGTTGCGATTGTCATACCCGGAAATCAACATCTTGGCAATTTCAGCAATCGGTGATCCTGAACTCCGGCGATTTGAACCGTGATCATCTGAGGTCCTCCATCAGCTTGGCCGGCTGCACCACTATCAAAGGCCTGGACAAATGGTATCCCAACAAAACGGCAAGTTAAATAAACCTAAAATGACCCGTATGTAATCATCTTAATAATTGTTAAGTGAGCCCCTTGTTTGTCTTTGGTGATCGTATTTTTCCACCCTGTTGAGATCAGCTATTGGTCGTTCCAGTCCTCCCCGAGATCATAGAGACGACCCTGAGAGAACGTAAGTACCCTTGAGCTAGCTGGTAGTTACGGCCAAAACCTTAACTTTCAATATCAAGCAAAAGAGAAACATTTTTATGCTCTTCAATTTTTACAACATTTCATATATTATTTGTACTTTGCAATCGCGTATTATGCAATAAATATTTGTTATTTAGTAACATCATACAAGTGGTATTGAAGGTTGCCTCCACTATTCTGGGAGTGTGAGAGTCTTGGAGAGTTGGTATATTTTTAAAGAGTTTGGAAGGCTTCAGGGAGATATGCTCATAAATTGCGAAAATAACTTGAATAACTCAGTACATTAAAATGATTATGGAAAAGTAAAAACAAATATTTCTATTTATTTTGATCTATAAATTCACCGTATTTAAAAATCACTCACAAGATTTTTACAAAACATAAATTTAGTATTTTTTGACTTTGTTGTCGTAAATTTAATTTGTCAGCTTCGATTGAAACAACTCAAACAGGAAAACAGAAGCTCAAAATAATTGAAATCTTTGTAAAATTATCACATCATATTGAAATCACACCATTATCAGAGTTATATCGGTACAAAACTTCTGCTATTTGTAATTCGAATTCTATTGTCGATACTTCGTTTACTAACAAAAGTTATTCAGCTTGTTAAAATTGATTTGAAAAATATAAAAACTCATACACTTTATTTGTATTTAACTTCAACAGAAAAAGATAACATTTTTAAAATTAGATCGAAATGATGTATCTCAGTATGAGTAACGTTTTTTTAATTTACGTGCAATGGTATATAAACTAATAGACAGTGTTGAGCATTAAAGCGCTGATGGCTAATTAATGTGCTTTGTTTTTGTTAGAAAATTCATTTTTTCACCACATTTGTGGTAAACAAGATCCACCAAAAACAATTGAAAAGCAAGATGACTTATACAAAGTTTCCTTCAGGTTGTGGAGCTTTTTTATCTGTAAATTCACCAAAAATTATTTTTTTATTCTTATTTGCTTTTTTTTTATTTCAAAGTAAAATAACAATGCTTATTTGAAAAAAAAAAGTCTTTTTTATGAACGGCTTCCTCACTTATGGAATTTAAATTTAAGCAAACGGAAAGTTTTAAAGAACGTTATTAAAAATTTCAAACATTTTGATTAGGTATGTGCAAATTTTTAATTTTGTTTTTTATGATTATCATTAAAAAGCGTTAGGAAATTTCATCTGAACTGCGAAAAGCTTAGGAAGGTTATTTTAAAGTTTTTGTGTTGATCAAATAAAGAAGAACTGATAAAAATCTATACTGAATCTCAAAAATCTATATTTTTAAAACATGTAAAAGAAATGTGTATTTTGTAAATTTATATTTTAGGTAAACCACTGAAATTCGTTTGCATTTAATATTGAGGAAATTTTTTTTGTGTGGCCCGCAAGCAAGTCTTTGTATTAAAATCTTGGAGTGTTTCTCTTTTCAACTCTTGAATATCGTTTTTCTCTATTGGTACTAAGTTTACGGACGAACAAAACGATTATTGTTCAAATTCAAAATTCAAAACTCTTTTAAGAAAATTGTTTAAGTCTTAACTGTATATCAAAGTAGATAAATAAATCTCTATACAAGCATTTTGAACTTTTTTTTTTTTCAAATCACATCGTTTGAGTAAAACTTACCTCATGTTTAGGTTAAACGCCAAGAATTCAGCTAAAATTAATTCTTCAATATTAGACAATATTTATATTTTTTTTGTTGATCTGTGTAATGAAAACATGATTTCATATCTTCAGAAGGGTAAGTACAATATGACGAAATAAGAAAAAGTTTGGATTGTATTCATCAGTACTAAGAATATACCAAGATCCAAATCACATATCAATCATTCAAAGAAAATTTCCATATTCATCATTAAATTTTAACCACAGGTTGACTAGGTCAAATCATTTCAAATGAAGGTTAGAATTTAGAAATGACATTGCATCGGAAGCAAGGCCATTACAAAACATGCAAGCCATTCATGGCTGCTCTTCTATGATAAGAAACGATAATGAAAGTAAGTAACAAGCGTAATCCGGCAGTAGGTTGTGGCATCTGCGGTTTTTGTCGAAAAGTGCTAGATTTCATATAAATTGTGCTAGTCGTCGGGTCAAAGTATCAGTTCCCTTCTGATCGTCCCTCGGAAGGTCACTTTGGAAGCGAGCCCTGTGAACGATGACGGATAAGAACGCGATTTTGGCGCTGCTGCAGCGTCCTCTGGAGCCCACTTTCTTGCCCAAGGACGATGGCAAGACGGTGCTGATTCTTCCGGAGGAGTACATGCCGGATCGGTACAAACCATTAACGAACGACATCCAGACCCGATTCAGCGATGGCGCGGAAGTTGAGATTCCGGTGAAAAATGTCGGCACTCCGAGTCTCGCTTTTGCCGAAGTGATCGATAAAAATGGAGCCTTTTCGCTGTTCGTGGAAAAGCATCGGGACATTGCCGGGCAGTTGATTAGTCTGTTCTTGGCCCAAAAGGATGTAACGTCGCTGATGGGAGTGGCGTCGTATGCCAGGGGCCGCTTGAATCCCTATTTGTTCCAGTATGCACTGACGGTCGCCATTCAGCATCGGCCGGATACCAAAGATTTACCGGTTCCGGCTGCAATCAGTTTGTTTCCGGATCAATTCGTCGATCCGTCGGTGTTTCCGAGGTTGCGTGAAGAGGGGAACGTTGTGGAGCAATCAGAACGGGTAGTTATTAAAGTGTTACAGTTAATTGGAGGAGAAGTTTTAACGGAAAAAACGATTTATTTCTAGACAACGATCGACATTAAACCAAACTATACGGCATCGGATCGGGAACCGGAACAACGGATGGCTTACTTCCGGGAAGATATCGGCGTAAATATGCACCATTGGCATTGGCATCTGGTGTATCCAGGAGGCGGCCCAGTCGAGGTGGTCCGAAAGGATCGCCGCGGTGAGCTGTTCTACTACATGCACAGCCAGGTCATTGCCCGCTACAATGTCGATCGATTCTCGAACAAGTTGGGCCGGGCTCCTTCGCTCACCAACTTCCGGGAACCCATCAAGGAGGCATACTTCCCGAAGATGGTCCGTAGCTCCAACAATCGAGCCTATCCGGCACGTGCCGTCGATTCGCTGATGCGGGACGTCAACCGAGTCGATAATGACACGACGGTGTCGATCAATGATTTGACGCGTTGGGTCGACCGAATTCATGAAGCCATCGATAGGAAATCGATCGTTGATGTGAGTATTTGAAACTTGATTTAACTGATCTCTAACTTACGGTCTTTTGAGTCTATAATATTCACTAGTCTTACAAAATACACCTAATTCACTTAATTATAACAAAACGATCAAGGCATAGTTTCTCATATCTTGAGATAGTTTTTTAAAGATTTGATTCTTATAGAAAATTTAAAAAAAATCGGGCAAGAGATGTGCAAATTTAATCATTTTTCGATGTCGTAAAATCTTGACCCAGTATGACGGAATGGCGTAATGATATCACCTAGAAATTTTATATATTTTTATAATTCAGTTACCAGTGTGGTCTAAACTGCATCAAAATGCAAATCAAAGTTTCACCTTTTTAATCTCGTTACCATAAGCTGGAATATGATTGTTTTTCATCACGCGTTAGTTAATTTCAAAATATCATCCATCCAAACATTTTTTATGATTTCTGCTAGTAGAATTTTTTGTTGTATTTGTTACTCCTAGATGCCCTTATGCTTCTTAAAAAACTTTTTTGGCAGAAAAAAATGTAAAATTTAATTCGAACAAATTGGTAACTTGTCCTTCATGCGTTATGACACCTCAAATAAATCAAAAATATTAAATATTCAAACTTTTTTATTTTGTTTTTCATTAAAAACGACGTTTGTAGCAACTTACCCTTTCTTTTTTTGTAGGGTTAAAATCGTATGTTTTTGTAAGTTTAAAATGACTGGAATAATCAACAATTTTTTCTGACTACTTAATTCATTGTTAGTTTGTTCATATGTTCCCCTAACATTGATCAACATTTATTATAATTTATTTGAATATCATGAAAAAGAATATCTAAATTATGACTATAGGAACGGGGGGGGGGGGGTTGGTTTGGAGGATAAAACAGACAAGGGCATCTTAAACGAAATTTTCTACTGTATCACAAAATTTTAAATTCTCAATCACATTTTGATCAACATTTATCATAATGTATTTGAATATCATAAAAAAGAATATCTAAATCATGACTATTGGAACGGGAGGGGGGGTTGGTTTGGAAGACAAACAGACAAGGGCATCTCAAGCGAAGTTTTCTACTCTACCTCAAAATTTCAAATTCTCAATCACATTTTGAAGATTTAGTAAGGTTATTCAAGATTAACTATGTTGACTCAGAACTAAAGCTCAAACCTTAAAAACTTATTCCAGGTTCAGGTTTTTCGAAATTGATGATTGAAATTCAGTTCTAAATTTTAAATTAGATTAAACTTATTTAAAAGGTTCTGGTTCCTTATTATCAAAATCAAAATTGTATTTTTGTTTTCTTAGGTCAGATTCTGTATCCCGATCAGGATTCGTGATTTTATGTTTGAATCATCTTTAAAATAAAAATTATGAAGGTGTTTTAAATCTTGGTTCAAATTATGTTTTATTTTTCATAAAAAAAAATCTTCATGTATTAAGACACGTATAACGGTTTTCAATAGTTTTAGATAATTATTTTTTGATATTGAAAAAAGAAAATAAGGAAGCATCCTCAGTTTTTGTTTCACATTAAGATTCGAAGTTCTTGAACTAAATTCTCATGCATCTTTTAAATTCTTATCTGGAATCCAGATGCAGAAATCGTTTTGAAGTTTGAAAACATATTCAACATTTAAATTTTGAAATCAGATATACAAATTGTACTCAATATTTTCACTCTTTGAATAAACAAGAGTTGATAAAAAAAATCATTTTATTTTCAAAATTTCAAACATTGTTTTATAATTGATGATTCGCAACATAAAATTATCTTCAGATAACAAATTCTGATTTAAAATTTAATCTTTTGTCAGATTCGATTTTTTTTAAAACCTTCTGCGATCCGAAACACCTTCTCTTAGGTTTCGATCTTCATTTGAACTTTTTCACAGGAATCTCAAACATTACATTTTTTTAATGAACTAAATTTTCAAAGCTTTGAATGCGGGCATTGTGTGTCATTTTATTATAATACTCATTTTTTAGTTATGGTTTAATTTTTATTTTTTCAATTCCTTAGGAAGGAAAAATACAGAAAATATCCAATTATTCTTTCCAATTTGAAACCTAAGATACAATCTTTCATTCATAATTTTTACCTTGATTTTAGTATAGATTTTAATTTCAAATAATTGGAATTCATAATCTGGATTCTGATAGTTTATATATCTGAGTTATAAGTTTGGATAAAGTATATTTATTTTGGTTTAGATTTCTCTTTCTTTGCGTTTCGATTTTCGACAGCAATACCAGATCGCATTTCTCTAAAATGATAAAAACATTATTAAACAGCTTGAACAACAAAAATCTCAAAGTGTAGTGATAAGTCCAAAATGTTTCAATGCGAATAAATTGAAATAGATTATCTAGTTGTGTTCATTGATATTCTTACAAAGACATTGATGATGGTTTTGAAGTAGTCATCCATCGCCAAATGTTGCTCGGCACTAAATCTATTGAGCTTCGAGAAGTCAAAACATAACTGGAAGATATCATTCCGGTTAGATTTCAATGAGGATACCAGACAGGGTTGCCATATGTTTTTTTCTAATCTGTATCGGCTTGATGAAAAAATCAGTATTTTTTGCTAAATAAGCAGGTTGAAAATATGTTTTCATTGTTTTAACTCAATCATAACACAAAAATTGTTAGTTATAAATGGACTTAACAATGTAGAAGCATTCAATGGAAATATTATTATAAATTGAATCCAATGTTTTCGACCTTTTAGTTTCAAGTAAATTGAATAAGAAAATTAACTAAAGGCTGATCTAAACCAAATTCCAAATTTATTTTGTTTGGCTTCAACTTACCATGAATTTCTCGTATTTTTGGGGATATTTTTTTTAATATTTAAATATTTCTGGAAATCCATCAAATTTACAAAAAAAGCTAATTTTTGGTTAAGATCAAAGAAAAATCATTGCAATTAGGTTTTGGGAATCGAGCTTTCTGCTATCTCAAGTTCGAAAAGTTATTTTTTTTATTTTGTTTATTTGAAACGGCTCATATCGAGGGTTTTAAAGAGCAAACCCTTGTTTTTGTATTTTCAATTCATTAACTTGTACAGTTGAAGAAAAAAGAATATAGAATAAGGGGAGACGAATTTATACACGAAGATCTATAGATTTAAAGAAAAGATATAATTCGAACATGTAATCTAGGTCCACCGCAGCCAAGAAAAGTTAATGTAATTGATTGAATTGATTAGTTATAGAGGTTTTAATTAGGGTTTGCGAAATATTGATGGAAATCTTTAAGGTAGCAACTATAATATTTATTTATTTTTCAGAGAACCGTTAAAACCGTGTCAATTTAAACCCTGATGATTATTTATTGAAATCAACATAAGACTTTCAAATTTCATGCATGATAAAAAGTTTGAAACTTATTTGACATTTGGATTTTGATTAAAATTAATTTATGGAGATCAACACAGGTGCCTTCAAAATTAAATTGCATTTTGTATTTTAATTTGAATTAATTTAAATTTAATAAGTGTTCCTTTTCAAATTAATAATCTAATATTTTATTCCTAAGGAGTTGTATATTAAAAACATGACGACTCAAACTTTATTTATTTTGAACGAATTGTATCAGATATGAAATGAGAATATTTATCTGTTTCATTTCAAAACTTTAATTGAGTGACAATCTTAATCACCACGATGACGAAGATAAAAAAAATCCGCTCTTGGGCTTATATAGCTCAGTTGGCAAGTCAGTTGTTTCCTGAGACGATGTCCGTGGGTTCGAGCCCAAGAGTAAACATCAAAATCAGTTGTCCTACCAGATAAGCTTTTTTAGCGATGCTAGCCATCAAATCTGCTTTTGAGTGTAAATATGACATTGTCAAAAGTTTGGCGGCTTGTAACTTTATTCAGGCGCATTCAGAGTCAAAACTTTTTATTTGTGACCCCCAATTAATTAATGCATCATAACTTTGTTATGGACACTCTCTGAAAGCTTAGAAAAAACTCTCGTTTGGGAACTTAACTGTCAATTTACTCTTCTCGCCTTAAAACGCTATATCTCTCTTGTTTCTCAGAAGATTTGTTTCAAATTGATAGTTTGTGAAACCTTGTAATGCAACTCAAATGATTCTCAGACAATGTTCAGTTACAACAATTCATTTTTACGTTAATCAAGTCTAAGAAAAATTCGAAAAAACATGTTTCGAAAAACAGACTCAAGACCAGGTACCAAATGCTCATAAAAAAATCACTTAGTGTCTCAAAAAACTGTAGTTGAAAGTTGACGTAATTTGATACATTTTGCTGCACACCTACATTTAAAAAATTGACAAAAATTCTGTATTCTTCTGTGACTGAAACAATTTTGACGATGATTTGATTGTAAAGTATTGTTTTTACACACCACTTTTTCAAAATTTATGAGGTCATGATCTGTAAAAAAAATCATTGAAATATATTATACTAAATATATTTTCAATAATTATATCAACTCCCTTTTTTTTAAACATGTTTTTTTTTTATTTCCTTTTCTTCTTGGACTTTGAGTAGCTTATAATTGAATTGTTGTAGATGAATGCGGTCTGAAAATCATATTTCAGATGCATCACGAGGTTAAATTTTATACAAGTCGGTTAAGAAACAAGAAAGATACAGCAGTGTTTGAAAATCTGTATAAAAATCTGTATCAGTATCTTATCTGTAGTAGCGTTGAAAAATCTATATAATATAGAAAAACTGTATATATGACCCCGCTTGTACTTGATCACATTTTCAAACAAAAACGATGTACATATCTCCCTATAAAACAAGACTACCGAAATGCTGGCAAAGTGTCAATAGTAAAACCTAATAAAAAAGATGTATCTCCCTGTTGATGATTTTGGCTTTCCTAAGCTTTTCTTGGTTTGGTGGTTAAACAATCTTTTAAACAACATTAGTTTGCAAACACAATGCAGCTGAAGATCACAAATAAAAGGTACAATTAGAGTTTTTTGTTTTATCCGAAAAACAAAACCCAAATTTTATTTTAAAAAAAATCATCCTCAGGATTTCCATAACGGAAATGATTCTTAATGAAAAAGTTAAGTTCTTAATGTTAAAGAAACATCTTCATCTTAAAAAACTGCACAAAATTCTATATTTTCCCTGTGTATTGTTCAACATTATAAACGCATCCAGAACACAAAAATTCGGCATTTTATGTTTCAGAAACCAATAGACAAAAATCTGCTCATTTTATATAGATATTTGAGTAACGGTAAGTGCTGTGTTAAATTTTGTAGAATGAGGTTTTATTATTAGATTTATAACAATTCAAGCCAAATTTAATACTACAATCATTAATTTGGTTCAAGTTGCATCAAGAAATTTGATCCGAAAATCTGATGATTTTATTCTTTTACTATTTTTTGAAAATTTGTTGTTTTTTCCATCAAAGGTTCAAATTATTGAATTTACCAAATAGTTTGGAATATTGGGCTTGCTTGATCTACCAGACTCTCAAGTCGGTTCTTCCTACGGCCTTGTACCACGAAACATGACCTCCAAGAATACAATCTATACTTCAAAACTATGTATGTGAAAATCATAAACGAGTTTTGAACCAAAACAAACCTTTCAAGACACCAGGCCCTGAGGTATTCATAAATGAACTAAAATCGACTCAATCTTTCATTTCACCCTATGTTATTTACTGGTAATTTTCTAGTCTTCCGGCCGTACGATTCCACTGGACGATATCAAGGGTATCGATATTCTGGGAGATTTGGTTGAAGCATCTACCTTAACGCCGAACAGAGCCCTGTACGGTAGTGTGCACAATCTTGGCCATGATGCGCTCGCATACATCCACGATCCTGAGTACAGATACCTGGAGGACTTCGGAGTGATGGGCGACGTTACAACTGCCATGCGGGATCCCGTGTTCTATCGACTGCACGGAATGATCGATGACATCTTCCGCAAGTTCCTGGAGACGCTCAGCCCTTATACTTCGGCTCAGCTGGGATACCCCGGAGTCAAGGTCGATAGCGTTGGCCTAAAGGTCACAAGAGCCAATGCTCCGCCAAACGTTTTAGTCACTTTCTGGCAGAAATCCTCGGTTGATCTTGCCGCTGGGCTCGATTTCGGCCCCAAGGGCAACGTATTTGCCAGCTTCACCCATCTACAGCACGCTCCGTTCACTTACGAAATAAAGGTTACGAACTCTACAAATGCGGTGAAACGAGGCACAGTTCGAATTTTCATCGCTCCCAAGAGAGACGATCGAGGTGTTATGTTGGCGTTCCGTGAACAGCGAGCCTATTTCATCGAAATGGACAAATTCAGAGTCAACCGTAAGTTTCTTGGTAAGTGAGGGTCACTTGAACAAGAGTCTTGATCGCCTTTTCCGCTTTCAGTGAGACCCGGTTCCAACGTCATCAACCGTCGCTCTGATGAGTCTAGCGTGACGATCCCGTATGATCGGACCTTCCGAAAGGTCGGAACGGCCAATCAACCTACCGATGTGATCGATCGCGATCGTTTCCGTTTCTGCGGCTGCGGTTGGCCCCAGCACATGTTGGTTCCGAAGGGCTCTCCCGAGGGCACCCAGTTCGATCTGTTCGTGATGGTGTCCAACTTTGACCAGGACACGGTTAACATCGACTTCGACGAGTGAGTACTATTTAATCATATTAAAGTCATAAAATTCAATTCTAAATCTCAAATTTGCTTAAAAAATTCCTGGAATGAGTGCTTTCATTGTCCCAAATCAATTACCCCAATTGTATATTTAGTTCACGACTATTCCTTGGTTTCATCGTCGGTTCATTTCTATTTCACACATCTTGTTTAACAACTCACAGTTGAATATTTTATGTGAAATTTTTCAATCCTTACAAATAAAAATTGGGTCAAAAATTCAAGTGCATCTAGGTCAGTTTATACTGCAACATTCATTTTTCCCCCAATTGAAGCCCAGTTCACAGTCAATCTAGTTTAGGTAGGTCGGTACCGCTATGTTATATCCGGTTATCTGATACGTTCCCTTTTTTTGTCTTTCTACCTTCACAGAAAAGTGGACTGTAACGACTCCCACTCGTTCTGCGGCTTGAGAGACAGGCTTTATCCAGACAAGCGAACCATGGGATTCCCGTTCGAGCGAAGCACCCCGAACACCGTAAGGACCGTTAAGGACTTTATCGGATCGAACAGCAACATGGGCACAGCAGAGTTCAACATTCGATTCACCAATACCGTCATCGCTAGGACTTGATTCAATCGAAGCGCCCGCCGTTGGCCCACCTTCCCATTTAACGATCTACGCTCCAGTTCAAGATTATTTTTTCTCGATATTTTAACTCATTTTATTAAGCATATATTGTGACCACGACAAAAGATAATTTTATATTAATATATATTAAAAGGCAAACACTTGCAATGCTGTGTACAACGAAATGCTTTCCGGGCGCAAATACCACACTCCATTATTGTAGCCATTCGAATCGTCTCCTCAGAATTAAAACGAGGTATTTGGGAAAAGAGAAAACTTACAATCTGACCGTTAAAGAAATCTAAAAATTCCAGTTTTTTTCGTTCGTTAAAATTGTTGCATCTAGCACATTGAATCGTAAATTATTTTTATATCTTTTGAGGTGTTTTAAACTCAGAATAATTTATCTGTGTTTGCATAAAAAAATTTTAATCTAATTCACAATATTTATTTATTTATTTGTGGTGGTTCCGCCTCACGACAAAACCTGATGCACAATATTCCACTACATTTCGATATCTACTTCAAAACGCTGAGACCTAACTGTCGTGCTTGGAATCGAGTTCCCCGAGAAATTATCTAATTTCACTAACAATTGGGATTGGGCCTGCTAAAAAGAATAAAGCCTGCTCTTTACTCTTACACAGATTTCCATAAGAATGACAGCTAATCGGAGTGAAATCAGAGTGAAGTGTTTAACACACGAGAAATCGTACACCGGAATTGCGAGCGCGCCCATCGCCCATTCCTCCGACACACAACCTTCCTCCGGAAATTCATTAAATGTATGACTGTTTTTTCTCAAATTACACGCTAAACTCATTTCACAAATTAGTACAATAAAATTTGATCCACCTGGATCCATCACTGACAGCTATTACGTTTGTTCAATGCATTATGAATTCCGCAGTTCTACTAGCCTTCTATCAGATATACTTAAACCGATATACATACACCACTTAACGAGAAAACGAGAGACAAGAATAGCGCTATCTGGCGACAGAAATGGAAGTATTACACAGTTCATTTTTTCGGAGGTTCGATCAGGGATGCCAGGTGTTCTGATTTTTTATCTGAGAATCGCAAAAAGTGTGGCGTAGCAAATCGAAAAGGCTGAAAATAAAATGAGTACTTTTTGAATAAATATAAATTATTAACAGCGCAAATTCGTACAATTCTCAAAACGTCATCCAAACCTTTAAACATCGTGATTGTGATATGACAATCGATTTAGCGTAAAGTTTTATAAACGAAAGAATGAAAATTGAATGTTATTAGACTCAAAAAAGTTCTAAGTCGCTTGACTTCGTAATAAATTACAATTTTATTATGACTTCTTAGATAACTAAAAAAAATATTGAATAGGCGATGGAAGCGCTACCGAATTTGAGTGATGATTTTCCATTAGTGCAAGTGGGAAGCAGCTAAAATTTCACCCAAATTATGACAGATCTTACGGATTTTTCTTAAGGAGAGAAAGAATAACTTTCGATTACATCGCCCATTACGAAGTTCACGATAAAATCTGTGCTTATCTGTTTTTCATATTTTTGTGTAACTGGCCAACCAACTGCGATGTCTTCGGTCAACAGATGACGCAGAAGTTTTACTTCAGAAGCGGTTCCTTAATCCATTCCAGGTAGGGGAACATGCCCTCTTATGCGCCACCTAAGCGAATCGCTGTTTTTCTATGTATTCCACGTACAAATTATGGTAAAAATGGGTGTAATCGTTGAAGAAAAGTGTTTTCTACAAATGCCTATGATTTTTTATCAGTCAAATTGCTATAGTTGCTTCAGAAACTTGATTTTTTGAAAGCATATTCAAAGCCACAGAACAAAACTGTGTTGCAAATACGCGCCGCTGTGTATTCAATACGCCCCCAGTAGCCGAACACTCCCGAAAGCAGCCGAAGACCGAAAACACACCAATACTTACAGACACTTTGACTGAAAAGAAAATCAAAATGGACTAATCAAAATTAAAAAAAATAAGAAAAGTAGATTTTTTGGGCAGAATTAACGCTCAAAATATGGTTTTAGACTTTTTGTTCATTTTTAATGAAAATGCGGGTGAATCAAAGAGGAAACTGCTGATATTCATGCCGATGTTTTTTCAGGCTTCATCATTGATGGAATCTTTAGTGTCTGCAGTCATAATGAATCGCTGGCTGAAAATCTGCATGCAAGAAAATCATATAATGAAAATTCAATTCAGTATTTTCTGTGCAAGATTTCGTCAGATGTGAATTTGTGCGAAAAAACAGTGCGGTTTAAGAGCTACTATTTTCGGATTATCGAAGCGCTGAATCGAAAATATGACTGCGTTTGACTGGGCAAAAATGACTGCAGGTATGTTTATAAAATTAAGAAATTTACGAAATATTTTACTTCACTAAACTCCGCAGTTTCTTGGCAATTTTTCCGGTCCTACTATGACAACTCATCATTGTTTCTGGTTTTGTACATATTTAAGGCAAAGTTTCTTTACATAATAATTCACGAAACAATATTTGTTTCCTTTCACAAAGATATTGGTCGTGAACCATGAGCGGGTCATACACGAATCCTAACATCAAATAAGGAGGGTAATTAAAAGTAATTACTGAGATCCATATTTTGTTCAGAAATATTTACAAGTATTATATGGAAATATTTTCCTTAACTCCTTTTTATTTGTTTGTTGATTCACTAACATTTTTATGGTGTGCGAATAGAAATAAAGAAATCCATTTATTATAACTGGCATCCATGATCAAGTCGAGTCCGGAATACACGCTATTTACAAATTAGAAGAATTTTTCAAATTAGTGCTTCCATTTTGTCCGCTAGAGGATGCTTATGGTGTCGCCTTCTCATTATATGAAGAAAAAAATTGTGGTGAATATTGGTTTCTATTATGTTTGCTTCTATAATCACTGCATTACTACCAGCCTCTACACTTGGATTTTGAGTAATACAGAAAATGTTTCCTTATCGAGTCTGGCAAAGAACTTTCTGAGTTAAGATTTGTCTTCAATTTTAAACGAATGGATCTGAAATTATATTCACTGAATCGTTCGTTACACTTTCTAATATTTTTGTATTAGTTTTTATTCTTCTTCTTTACTTGTCTGACCTTATTTTCCTCTATTGTCTCTTTAACCATCTTTCAAACTCTTTTCTATTACTCTTATTTTTCCGCTGTATTTATTTGTTTTGTTTTTTATACCCTCTTTGAATGAAGATCTTTCAGCAATATTTTTCTCGCTTTTTTTCTTTTCTTTGCTCTGTTAGTTCCTCTACCACTTATTTTCTTGACTTTCTGCTTTTTACACTACTATGTTTTCTTTCTTTCTATTTTCATTCATTTTTTTTGCTATTTTTATCGTATATAATTCCATATGATCAGTTTTTTTTCTGTTTCTTCATTTCTTCCTTTTTATTTCTTTCTCTGCCAATTTTATCGGCCCTTATTTTTTTCAGTTTTATTTTCACTCTTCTTAACTTCTTTCTATTCCTTTTCTGTTCAATCTTTTGCCGTTTGTCTCACTCTCTTGTCTCTTTACTTTTTTCTCCTATTCTTCTTATTGTTATTCGTTTATTTATTTCTCTTTTCTATTTTTTCTCTATTTGCTCTTAACACATTGCAGACCAAACACGAGATAACTCGTTTTTTCGCTCGTCGCAAGTCTGCTACACTTAGAAGCTTATAACTCAAATGATCTTTAATCATTAAACTATCTTCGACAAAATTGAACACAATACTTGCTATCGTAACTCAAAGAAGCTTAAGTTGTAAAATTTGGTTCAATGATTTTTAAGATATAGAGTGCCGAATTCCGGTGTTTCTCGGATTAGATTTTTTCGCAGTCCTTAATGTGTTAACCAGTTTTACTAACTCTCTTGTTTTATTGCTGTTCTTTTCTCTTCTTCCTATTATTTTCACCTATGACATTAATTTATTCTTTTAGTCTCTGTTAAGTTTGCATTCTTAACGCATTTCGTGTGTTTTTATTTATTTTGTCTCTTTTATTTTGTTTTACCTTTCTTTTCTATTTTGTCTTTGTTCTCTTTCCCACATTTTTTCGTTTTAGTTATTCTCCTATTATTTTACTCTCCTCCTATTATTTTATTCTCTCTATCCTCTTAATTATTTCTCTACATCTTATTTCTAGTCTTTTTTCTTCCTCCGCCTATTTTATCGGGTCTTATTTCTATTCAGTTGCCTTTCCATTCTTTTTAATTTTATCTCTTGTCTGCTCTTTTTTTTCGTTTTATGCCTCACATGTCTGTTTTCTTTTTTCCTATTCTCCTAATTTTTCTTCGTTTATTTATTTCTATATTTTTTTCTGTTCACTCTTATATCGATTAAAACATTCTCTTAATTTTCTGTTGTTCTTTTATTTCTGAGTTATTCTTTTAGTCTCAGTTTAGTTTGCTTATTAACGTTTTTTTTGTGTATTTGTTTTTTTTTACTTTTTCCTCTCTTATCCTTTTTATCCTTTTTCTGAAAAAATCTTAAACCGTTTCACTATAAGGATTGTTCGATCTTCTGAAAAAAATCGATTTCCGAGATCGAGTTTTCTGAATGGTTCCAGATCGATCCACCTAAAAAATCGAAGCAAAACTATCAATCTCTGCAAGATCGATATTTCAAAGTTTTGTTTAAAAGGGGTGCTGCCCGAGGGCTGGTTCAAGCTGAAGTCAATTGTTTAAGCGACAGAAAAGCTCATCAATTTGAATTGAAATGTGTAAGCAAAAAAAACATTTTTTTTTTTCAAATTCAACTTCGGAATTTTTTACTTTTTAAGACTGTTTATGACATACTAAAAAAAGATTAAATATATGCTTTTTCCATACGACATATACTAACAAGTTAAAACTATTAGCGCGTAAGAAAGGAATGAGTCTTAATATTGAAACTTCAATGATTAAAACAATTCAAAGAATTAATGTTAGTTCACTTGAGGAAATGCTAACTTTGAAAAAAAAAACTATAGATTTTTATTACTGCTTATGCTTTTAAGTACCATAGATTCAGCATTGTGCAAAGGTAACGTTTTCAGCTTTTATCTGGAAGGCTCAGAATAAGATTTCAAATTCATCAATCATCCTAATTTTCAATTTTCATTGAGAAAAGAAGCAATTTTGAAATATTAATTTGAGGAATGTAATAATCCTAATGTCGATATAAAATAAAACCTATGTATTTCAAGAAATTTGTTTTATTGTGGTCTCATTCAAAAGCTGAACAGCCTCTTATTGAGCTTCAACTATGAAACTTGAAAGTTTTGAAAAGAATTAATTCTTGACCTTAGTAAAATGCTTTAGATGCTTAATTCAAGGCTGAGTAAAATTTCAAGTATCATTTCAATGGAATTTTCGATTACTTCAGATTTTCCTCAAGGGAATAGACGAGCATTATTATAGTAAGCATAAGTAAGCATTCCAGAACGCACGTAGCCGGGCTGGGAAATTCCGGGCAATTTATCGAAAAAACTTGCCATTAAGGGCAATTGGTTTAAAAAATTTCTTACCAGAAAATATCCTTTTAAATCTAAGCAAATGTCAGACAATAATCCAAAAAATATTAAGCAATGCCTCATTGGTGTTTAAAGCATCCGCATTTTGGTTTATTTTGATGAATCAAACTTCTACAAAACCGCTTTTTTTCGAAAAATTTAAAACTATGATTTCAAACGTAGAAATCACTATTCAGAAATTTAAACTAAAGACAAAGTAAGAGGAAGAATTACCATGTCCATGTTGGTTAAAATCCCATCTAAATAAATAAAATAGAAAAGAATAGAATATTGAGTTATTGATGATTATGTGCAAAATTTCATTTTGATCCAAGTTCCCCCAGTTAAGGGCACTTGAAAATATTATTATTTTTATTGTTATTTTTCTTTATGGTTGTTAAAGTTGTTCTGCTTGTGTTTATTTTTTATTAACAGAGCATGTTGTCTATATTCTTTTTGACCTTCTGATAAACTCGCCATAAAAACTTTTGTGAAGTTGAAAAAAGCTTTGAAGAAATATAGTAGAAAAAGTTGGAAGTGAAATAGAAAACAATTGTTTGGAGACCTATACAGATATTGAAAGACAAAATGTGATTTCTGACTGACTGAAGGTTTTCGTATTTAGTTAGAGAAAGTTAGGTTTGAATAATCTTTTAAGGTTTTATTATGACACTTTACCATCCTTCTGTCTTGTTGAATATTAACAGTAATTAGAAAAGATTTCAATTATTTTAGAATTTCAAGTAGTGGTTATTCGAGATACCTTAATGATAACTCTTCGCAAGCTTCCTCATATCCTGCAAGCTTTGTGAGAAAATTTCAAAATTATAAATTTTAGAACATCCCTTGACTTTTGTGGTTTCCACCAAACAGATTCTTGAAGATAAATGAATCTATTGCATGTAAATAATATGATCTGGATCGGCTGTTATCTCATCAAACATAGCAGTGAAGTTGATAGCTTTTCTATGGAGATGAACCGGAAGTCTCGAGTGATTGCTTGTAAGCTTGGAGTGGATAACAAATTGTCTACGGCTCCACTCTAAACACTAAACTGTAACCTGTAACTGTAAAGAAACATTCGAAATGATGCTGTGGCAGAAACGACTATTCTACATGTATATCGCCTGCCTGATACTAGTTTTTTTTTTTTAAAAAAACGAGCACACACACATAGTATCTCAATGAAACTTCATGTTTCTTTGAAGAGATCTTCTTTCCTTAACTCTAAGCGTACATCTTTCGAAGTTATGATGGCTAGCATCTTACAAATGCTAAAATCGCTAGACCACAGAAAGTGTACTGTGTATGCCATGACCGGGATTCTATCTCATGAACCTTTGCGTAGAAGACTTGAGCTTTAACCACTACGCCAAAGCCACTGGCTTAAAAAAAGGAATCACCGGATATTCAAATAATTCTTAAAAAAGAAGATTCTGAGGTTTATTTCATTATTGTAAGATTTATAATAGAAATTGGAATTGTTATGAAATGTGTTTCATGTTAGGAGAATCTCTTGGATGGTTATGTAGTAGAGGTGCTTTTCTGGTAGTTTTTACTGCCGAAAATAATAATAAAAGTTTTGGAAGCGATTCATTCAGTCCTGATTTAGCTCAACGAATTTTAATTTTACGTGGAAATTTGTGGGGAAATGTATAATGCTTCATTCAAAAATCAACAGAAACGTACTGAAAGTTCGAAAAAAAAACATTTGAATATTCTAAAATTCTTGCAGTACATTTCATGTGAACAAACCATAATCCTAACTTGTACCCCAGAAAAGATATTTGATGTTTTTTTACATTTATATATTTTTTTAAATTAAGCGTTTTTGACTGCAAATTTGAAAGCTTAGGATGAAATGTGCTGAATGACTGTCGTAACCGGTGCTCACATTCGACTTATTCCCGAACTTTTTTCGAAGCATTTCCGAAATGTACATCCGTCCTCTAAAATAATCTAGTTCAAACTGAATTTCATAACCTTGTTCTTTTGGTCCAGATTTTGTTCCTCTCCGATAAACTCATTCAATCATTCTCTTTTTCTCTCTATTCTTACATACTTCCTCTCTATAGCTGTCACTTTTTCTCTGACTCTCGCATAATAACTCTTTTTTTACTGGTGTTCGTTCTTTTTTTCCACTGATATTAATTATCAATTGGTTTCTGTTCTACAAGTCAGATTCATATTTCTTTTTCGTTTATTTTATATCTTATATTTATTTCTTCTATTCACTACAATGACTATCCATACAATTGTTTTTTTTTTGTTCCTCCTCCAAAGCGCTTCCTAATTTTATTGAACAACCTATCAGCCCCTTCAAACCCCAGTTTTCAGATAATGAATGACACGAAGAAAGAGACTTGGAGTAAACGGGAAGTTTCGATTTAATCACCCCAATAACGCAGCTTTTATTGATTTAGCATATCGAATACGTTCCGATACAAGCATATTTACGACGTTAATTCAAAATACGCTCATCAATCAAAATAACTACATTGCCCACACTCCGCATTTGTTTAGTGTTTCAAACACAAAACTTCAGACCCAACTTGAAGACTCTTCGTAAAAACTCATACGAATCAAGCAAGCGCAACATTGTAGATGCCCAGTTCAGTTTCTGACGGAACGATATCAGAAGAGCCCCACCGAGATAATTGGAAAGTTGCCAAACCAGATCATTTAATAGACGGGAAGTGTTACTGCTTTCAAAAGTATCCCAAAAATGAAATTTGATGGGCAATTGGTGAAGAAAGGAAAACAAGCGCAAGCGTATAAGCATAACGAGACAAAGTGGCAAGGGGTTACCAAATTGTGCGAGCAACGTGGTTCTACGAATATACAATTGAAATGTTGATTGGATATCGCTTTGTTAAATGAAAACAAGAATGTTTAAAAACCAAATGAAAAAGTTTAATCCGGAGTGAAATGTAAATAAGAGTCAGAATACCGTCACCCTACACAATGTTCAATTTCGAAAATTCCTGCGCCGAAACCTGCCGATGTGGACAATTGTCTACATGGGGAGGCGAGGTAAATCAATGGAATTATTACATATTTAAGTAGGACCGTCGTTTTTATGTGACCGTTATTATCCGTCGAAAGCGCATCAACAAGTCAAAATTATGGTGTTTCTTGTTAGTTGCGGCAGCTCTTTCAAAAACAATTTGCCATCACTTACAGGTATCGAATTGATATGTTTATCACACAATGTTACCAGGTGGGATTCGGACATGTTTTTTCCTCTTGGAGGATCAATACCACATGAAAAAGTGCCGGTGGCTCAGAATTATTTGAGTTTTTTTCAACCTTCAGAACTAGTATCTACTCTTTAGTTTTATTAAGCAAAATTTTGAGTATTTCGGTAATCTTTTCTAGGTTATGGATTTCAGATATTGAAATAAGAATGTTCAGTGATGTTAATCATTGCCATCGAGAGCTTTATTTCGGTAATAACATAACATCTTTTTTTATTTTGACATAGTTTGATTAAGCCATTAACCACCTAAGTTCTAGCAATAGTGGTATTGCTGAAGCGGACCTGGATAGTTCCCGATTTCATGTTGGTGTAAGGACTCATGAAATCTGTCAATGTGCCCACCGAAGTTGGAGCAACACGATCGAACGGATATCCCATGGCTCGTTTGTCCGGATACAGTTTGTCCTTGAGACCACAGAACGAGTGCGCATCGTTACATGGTCCAACACTGAAAAAAATTTAAAAGTGAATTATACCATCAATTTTGATTAATATATCCAGTAAACAAAAATCACTCACTTTTCTTCCGGTTGATTGACCGCGTCCAGTGTGTAATCGGAAACCATGGCAAACAAGTCGAACTGTACTCCATCGCCGGCCGAACCCTTGGGTACCAACATGTGCTGTGGCCAACCGCAACCGCAGAAACGGAACTGGGCCAGCGCCGAAGCATCGGTCGGTTGAGCAGTGGTGCCAACTGCTCGGAAAGTACGCTCATACGGGATGGTTACGCTAGAGTCCTCCGACTTTCGGACGATTGTGTTCAGTCCCGGGTTCACTGGAAATATTGAAAGAAATAAAACATATTATTTAAAAAAAAATCTAGACTTGCAAGGAAAAACTGATTTCAGTCGGTTTTTTAGAATGTCCTTGATAGGTTTCGCTGTTTCGAGAGCTAGAAGTTTGGAATTTGACACGGATGCTGAGAAATAGTGGAAATTGTAGTCCGTTGCCTTTTTGGAGAAAGTGTTTATTTTAATATTATGTGATATTGTCGTTTACGTGATACGATTTTATGTGGAAAATAGTTGATCCAGTAAACTTTTTTCTATGAATTCAATGAAAAGTTTGATTATTGAGCTCCGCAAAACAACTTTGAAATAGCATTCAATGAATAATACCGTTGAATTTCAGTATCAATACAGCAATCATTAATATCTTTTTGACGAAAATGTGAAAAACTGATATCGTAGGTGTAGAGTCTGAACTCTGAATGAAATGTTTTTTTTTTTTCTGTTGGGGAGAGAGTCCACTGCGACCATTAAGTTGATCTATTGTGGTTTACCCCGCGTTATTATTTTTACTTTGCTATGCTACTTGACACCCCTGAACTATTGGTTGGGGTTGCAGTTGTTTACCGGTAGCACTACGAGCACACACATAACTAGGTAGGATCTCCAAGTGCAATCTCAGTTCCCTTGAAAAGATCCAACCACATGCATGAGCTGCATCATTGAGGCGTACAATTCCAAGGTATACACGGCTAGCACTTCACTAATGCTAAAACCGCCAACCTTCATCATACTATGTGTGCCAGGTTATGTCACGACCGGGATTCGATTTCATGATCGTTGGCTTAGAAGACAAGAATGCTATCCTCTAGGCCACGATCTGCTGGCGACGAATGAAATGTTACGCGAGACTTGTGGTTTGTCCCTCGTTGCAATGTCAGACGAATCAGCAGGAGATACGTCAAATCGAAAGAGAGGGAAATACTACGGCAGTTAACTGCGAGTCGTGAACGTGATCGGTCCATACAAGGCACCGTTTCTATTGAGTAGAAGTTAATTGAACGGAATAGAGAAAATTAATAGTTTTTGGTACGTCCGAAGATTCTACAGTAGGAAGTGTCTTTCAATGTATTTTCTCGCTACGCCTTAATTTGCTTGGTTATCAAATGGCAAAAAAATCAGTCAAAGTTTATATTTATTTTTACGGGAGCCCCCATTTTAAAATCGTAGCGATGTTTCGATACAATTGTTTAGTTTTGCTGGTGCTTCAAATTTAAAAAATATTACTCAAAAATTGTTCGAGTTGGGCGGTACTCTACTTTACTTTTGTATTGGCCTCCTCAGGGCCAGATTAAGCTATCGGAGGGGGATTAATTTTTCTCGGGAGGCCTAATCGAAAATGAATACTCTGATCAATTCGCATTTTCCAAAATTGTCTTAATCAGTTAAATTCAAAGATAGTTACAAAGGGTGATACAGTCAAAATTTGGTCAAGGGAAAACGCGTGTAAATCAGTGAAATCGTTTATTTAAAAAATCAAATTAATTTTTTTTTTTTTCAAGTTTAATTGGAATAAAATTCAGGAAAATATTCAGTTAGGCTTCCGCTTTTCCAAATCCGAATTGCCGGGCCTTACGCTTAACCCCTGCCATCAGATTTTGTACAGCCACCTTGTCAACCTTCTTCGCCGCAGAAAGCCAGTTTGCCTTGAACTGCTGCTCGTCCTAAGTAGTTTTTTTGGTCTTCTTTAGGTTCCGCTTGACAACCCAAGTAACAATTTTAGCTTTATTATGGTCAGCAAAATTTCGTTTGGACTATAGCATTAATCTTCATAAAAAGCTAAAGCGCATTCTATAACATCACCTGGACTCTAATAAAGCCAAAATTAGGCTATTTGGCCCTACCCTAGAAACGTCATCATGACATATCTTTGTTGGTCATCAATTCTGGTCACCAAAGCTTTCAAAAAGCTATTATAAAACATGTTAGGAATTTTTGTTTTTTTCGATTCTGTGAGTTCTCGGAGTTTTTTTTTCCAGCAACCATAATGGTTGATGAATGATGATTGCATTATTGAGATATTTATGATCTGGTAAAATTAATAGCCAAAATACCAATGTTTTTACCATATTATGAGCCTCTTTTGTACTGCCAGTCAAGATTTTAGGTAAAATGTGTATGAAATAGTATCTTAAAATAAATGCGCCTCTTCAAATCTGACGGTCAATCATGATGGAATTGATGGAAAATGGGCTTGAAAAAAATTTTTCCAATGCTTGCATTGTGAATCCATCAACATGGCGTCATTTTGTGCCCTTCGATTTTGCAACCAACATGGCGTGAGTCGATTCATAGTTTTATTATGGTTTAATGATGACCCCAAAAAAAGCTACGATTTGACGTTTCTCTCGCAAGCCAATCAATTACACGCTTAGGATGAGTTTCCAATTTCTGAGTTGTTAATCCTTAGTACAGTAAATGAGGACATACATTTTAAATAAAAACGGATTGGTTGTTAATCACCCGTGGAATAAATCATGAGTTGAAGTCAAATTTCGTTGTCTGACGCCATCTTGAAATCCAAGATGGCGGCTTTCGCTGATCGTTCAAATGTTGTAAATGACTTAAAATCGCATGAAATCCCATCAATATTTGTATTGGGTGAAAGGGCTAAACGATTAGAAGTCGAATTTCGCTATCAGACGCCATCTTGAAATCCAAGATGGCGGCATCCGCTGAACTTTTAATGCTGTAAATTACCAAAAGTCGCATTAAACAACCACTATATGGATATTGGTTGAAAGGGCTAAACTAGAAGAAGCCGATTTTTTTCTTTTCGACGCCATCTTGAAATCCAAGATGGCGTCTTCCGCTGAACTTTGAAATGCTGTTAGTCACTGAGAATCGCATGGAAGGCCCACAATATTGGTATTTGGTGAAAGGGCTAAACTACAAGAAGTCGAATTTCGCTATCGGACGTCAACTTGAAATCCAAGATGGCAGCTTCCACTGAACTTTATAATGCTGTTAATCACTGAAAATCACATGAAACTTCCACAAAATGGGTATAAGTTGAAAAGGATCAACGAGTAGAATACAAATTTCGCAATTAGGCGTCATCTTGAAATCCAAGATTGCGGCTTCCACTGAACTATAAAATGATTGAAATCATTGAAAGTCACTAGAAATTCCCACAATATGGTCATTGGGTAAAATGGCTTAATCAGTTTAAGTGGAATTTCTCTATCAAATCCTCTTGAAATCCAAGATGGCGACTTTCGCTGAACCTTCAAATGCTGTAAATAACTAAAAAATCGCATGAAACACCCACAATATGGGTATTGGCTAAAAGGGCTAACCTAGAAGTAGTCAAATTTTGCTATCAGGTGCATCTCGAAATCCAAGATGGCGGCTTTCACTGAACTTTAAAATGCTGTTAAACACTGAAAATCGCATGAAACTCCCACAATATAGGCATTGTGTGAAAGGACCAAACGAGTAGAAGTCGAAGTTTTCTATCAAACGACATCTTGAAATCCAAGATGGTGGCTCCCACTGAGCTTTAAAATTCTGCAAATGACTAAAAACCGCACGAAAGCTTTACAATATTGGTTTTCGTTGAAAGGGATAAACTAGAAGAACCAGACCCTGATTGTTTTTGGCAACCCGCTCGAACATTTTGTGTTGTTCAAATCGAACGATTCTTTCCTCAACATTGTTTTTTCTTTGTACTACATTTTTTATCATGTTTTTGATGCATTTAGCACTTTTCTTGTTTTGTCGATAGTTTTTGTTTTTTGCCATTTGCTATTTATGTCATTGTATTATGTCTATCATGCTAATATGTCTAAATTGTATTGGTCCTATTAAAGCGAAAACTATAAGGTTATGTTGTTTCTGTTATTTGTTTGATTTAGGAACATGTACCAAAATCGGATGTTTCCAAAATCGAATGTTTCCAAAAACGCTCGGGGTCTGTATTGTGGTTGCTTTGAGCGATTTTGGGTCACTTACAGCATTTCAGAGTAAAGCGGAAAGAGAAAATCGACTACTACTCGTTTAGCCCTTTTACCCAATACCAATATTGTTGAGGTTTCATACGATTATAAGTCATATACAACATTTTAAAGTTCAGTGGAAACCACCATCTTGAATTCGGATGGCGTCAAATAACGAACTTCGACTTTTACTGGTTCATTTCTTTTAGCTAATACCCATATTGTAAGGGTTTGAGGCGATTTTCAGTCATTTACAGTATTTTCAAGTTGAGTGGTAGCCGCCATCTTGGAATTTAAGATGGCGACGGACAACGAAATTCGATTTCTACTCGTTTGTTACTTTCACCTAATAACAATTTTAATAAGGTTTCATGATATTTTCAGTTATTTACAACTTTGAAAATAAAAACGGAAGCCGCCATCTTGTACTAATGATGGCGTCAAGCAACAAATTTTGTTCCTCTTATTTGAACTCTTTCACGTCAATATTGTATTGTAGAGTTATTCATTCCACTTCCGGTAATTCGAAGTTTTCATAGATTTTTATAATTTTTTATTATTTTAACTCAAAATCAACACACAGAACTTATCAAAAATGTGTAAAAATGTGCTATCTAATCTGAGCGTGTCCTGATCTGACATCTTGATCGAGAACTGTCACTAAGTTTTATGGCGGTTTAATAATCAGGCACTGAGTGCTATTATCGAACATGCAAAAGAAAGCTTGGAGCAAACTTCTAAGTTTGTGTTTTATTATAGTTTAAACAAAGCATTCCTAACTCTTTCTAAATAACTAAAACAGTATGTTTAATGGAAGATTTATGAGCGTTTTCAAAACTATCTAAAAACAGATGGTCGATTCAAGAATATAAGCATTTTGCATGACCATAATAAAACCATCATAAAACGAGCTGCACAAAAAAAGCCATAATAAAACCATAATAAAACATCGAAATGCTAGTTAGCTTGATCTGTGTTGCTTGGGAATAGCCCAGTATTTCTCAATTGAGTGGAGCTCTGGCGTGTTGGGAGAGTTCTTGTCCTTGGGAACCACCTGCACGTTGTTGGCGGCGTACCACTCCATGGCCTTTTAACCGTAATGGCAAGATGCCAAATCCGGCCAAAACACTACGGAACAACCGTGTTTCTTCAGGAAAGGTAGCAGACGTTTATTTAAACACTCTTTCACGTAAATTTCTTGGTTGACATTCCCGGAAGCTATGGAAATGTTGCTTTTCAAGCCACAGGTACAGATGGCTTGCCAAACCAGATATTTTTCGCGGACTTTGACAGTTTCATGTGCTTGAAAATATCTGCTACCTTTCCCCTTTCTTTTGCCGTATAAAACTCCTGTCCCGGAAGCTGCTTGTAGTCGGCATTGACGTAGGTTTCGTCGTCCATTACCACGCAGTCAAACTTCGTCAGCATCGTCTTGTACAGCCTCCGGGATCGCGCTTTGGCCGTTGTATTTTATTTATCATCGCGATTTGGAGTCACTACCTTCTTGTAAGTCGATAGTCCGGCTCGTTTTTTGGCTCGATGCACGGTTGTAGACGATACACCCAGCTTATTTGCGGCATCTCGGAGAGAGAGGTTAGGGTTTCGCTTGAAACTACCGGCAACTCTCTTTGTCGTCTCAGCGGCTTCCGGATTTCGATTTCCCCCCGATCCAGACTTCCTGGCTGTCGACAAACGTTCCCCAAACACTTTAATTACATTCGTAACGGTTGATTTGGCAACTTTTAGCGATTTTGCCAGCTTTGCATGCGAGTAGCCCGGATTTTCGCGATGCGCGTGCAAAATTTTGATACGCTGCTCTTCTTCCTTGGACGGCATTTTGACAACTGAAGATTGAATTCCAAAATCAAAATAGGAGCAACATTCTACACACACACACCTTCAAAATGAGGGGTGTTCAGTTTTTTGAAATGCAAAATTGAAAGAAATACGTCAAGTTTGTATTGACCAAATTAAGACCGTATCACCCTTTACAAATGATTTTTTTTTCATGTTATTATTGATAGCTTGATGTTTCTTTTTCTTCCTGCATTTAGAATACGAAATTGAGAATGAAAATCCTATTTTGCTGCAGGAATCGCAAAATTTATAATACCTATCAAAATGTTTATTTCAATATCATATCATTAAAACACATAAATTCGTTCTCATGTACTGTGTTGAAAACTTAAAATATAATTTTTAATTAAAAATCAGATTATCATAAGATTGAATTTAAAAAACAGAAATTATTATCAAATAGATCTTCTAAATGTCACTTAAATCACATTTGAAAACATAAATTCAGAATGGGAATCAAGTGTATGAGGAAGAAGATAAGGTTGACAACATTTATTCGTGTTTAGGGAACCACTCAATGAACACCACTATGAGAGTGTTTTTATGATGAAAATAATTTTAGAGAGAAATGAATCCAACTGTAAGATGAAATTTCAGGGACTAGACAAGATGAAAATTAATGGTGAAAAACATGCGAAAAAAATTCGCCTTGTCTCCCGGTAGGACTTGAACCCACATCTTGCGCCTCTCCGGGGCCCATGTATTAACATTCTACTACAGTAGACAACCTGGCGTATGAAAGTTATACTGGTCGACTTAGTCTATTTCTATTCCCATCATTTCAACTTACGGTACACGGTAAATTTGGATTATTCAGAGACTGAATAATTTCGGTTCAGCGGTCGCACCATGTATATAGATGAAAACAACTGAGTTGGAATCCATCAAAATTTTGAGTTGTTTTCATCTATTGACTTTCAAAGCCTGGAACTTAGCGAAGACGCATACGTTTTCGAACAAAATAGATGAAAACAACCCAAAGAGTTCCAAAAACCAGTGTTGATTGATTGGATGCAATGGTCGGAGACCAGTTAACGGAATAATCACAGTAATCAAGGTGAGTTCAACTTTAAATTACATTTACTATTGAGTTATTAGAAATCAAGTGGTGTCGAAAGGATAAATACAAAATTTAACAAATTTATCTTTTCTTCCAGCAATCTCTACGGAAGCCATCATTCAGAACTGTAAGTATAATTTTCTCATAATTTTTAAGTGTTAATCATCTCACCTATGGTGTTTTATTTTTTCTTGTCTTTTCAGATCAGCTCAAATTAGACAGAGTGTGCTGGCGGGTGAGCGTGCCAAGTGGGACAGCACGTAGTTCCTCCAGCTGAGTGCAGTCAATTGGCCGGCGGCACTAATTTTTTTGTGGTAAAAATAAAACCAACCGGATAAAAATGCACGCATCCATCTTCTGAATACTATCTTTTTTTTCTTTTTGACATCAGAAATTCCTTTCAAAACCGCTTTGAAATTTCATAAGTTTTTGATTTTTTTTCATTCAGTCGATCCATGAACAAGCATAAACAACCCTGAACAAAAACAACCCAGAATTCGTGGAAACGCCTACAATTCAGTTTTGAGTTTTGCCGCTCTAATCGAAATTTGAGTTTTCCTAGTTTTGGCGCATTTTGAATTGTTTTCCTTCAAATCTGAGTCAAGGAGAATTAGAGTGTGGTTGGTCTCAAATTTGGACGGGTTGTCATAACTGACAACCCGTGCAGTATATGAGAAGGCAATGCAAATCTTGCCGTGCTTAAAATGTCGAAATTTGAGTCCAACTACCATAAGTTGAAATGATGGGAATAGAAATCGACTACGAAAATGATGATGATCACATGGGAAAACAATTCCCTTCATTCCGATAGACATCGACACTCGACCAGTATAACTTTCATACGCCAGGGTTGTCTCCTGTAATAAAGGGTGATACGATCAAAATTTGGTCAATATCAACTTGACGTATTTCTTTCAATTTTGTATTTCAAAAAACTGAACACCCCTCATTTTGAAGGTGTGTGTGTGTGTGTAGAATGTTGCTCCTATTTTGATTTTGGAATTCACTCTTCAGTTGTCAAAATGCCGTCCAAGGAATAAGATCAGCGTATCGAAATTTTGCTCGCGCATCGCAAAAATCCGAGCTACTCGCACGCAAAGCTGGCAAAATCGCTAAAAGTTGCCAAATCAACCGTTACAAATGTAATTAAAGTGTTTGGGGAACGTTTGTCGACAGCCAGGAAGTCTGGATCGGGGGGAAATCGAAAATCGGAAGCCACTGAGACGACAAAGAGAGTTGCCGGTAGTTTCAAGCGAAAACCTAACCTCTCTCTACGAGATGCCGCAAATAGCTGGGTGTATCGTCTACAACCGTGTATCGAGCCAAAAAACGAGCCGAACTATCGACTTACAAGAAGGTAGTGACTCCAAATCGCGATGATAAACAAAATACGACGGCCAAAGCGCGATACCGGAGGCTGTACAAGACGATGCTGACGAAGTTTGACTGCGTGGTAATGGACGACGAAACCTACGTCAAAGCCGACTACAAGCAGCTTCCGGGACAGGAGTTTTATACGGCAAAAGAAAGGGGAAAGGTAGCAGATATTTTCAAGCACATGAAACTGTCAAAGTTCGCGAAGAAATATCTGGTTTGGCAAGCCATCTGTACCTGTGGCTTGAAAAGCAGCATTTCGGGACTGTCAACCAAGAAATTTACGTGAAAGAGTGTTTGAATAAACGTCTGCTACCTTTCCTGAAGAAACACGGTTGTTTTGGCCGGATTTGGCATCTTGCCATTAAGGTTAAAAGGCCATGCAGTGGTACGCCGCTAACAACGTACAGCATATATGTACTTCCTATCTTCAGCTTTCTTAGGGGCCGTTCACTAATTACGTAAGCACGATTTTTGAAATTATCAAGCCTCCCTCCCTCCCTGGTAAGACAAAGTAAGATTTTTCAAAAACCCCCCCTCCCCCCCTAGTAAGATCTTACGTTTATTATTCTTTGAGAAATTGACACGTTTTTTCAGAAATAGCTTGAAAATATTAAAAATGTGACTTCGAAGCAAAGCACTTTTTAAGTAAAATTTAAAAAAAACTGTATTTGAAAAGCACAATCTATACAAAACAACAGAGGAAATGCCATAACTATTAAAGAAAATATCATTCAAGGCGTAGCATGTTTGGGGAAACAATAATTTTCAATAAATTTCCACAATCAAATAAACAATATAAAATAAGACTTCGGATTTTAAAAAGAGAGATCAGGTTAGCACAAGGTATTTTTTGCCTGAAAATCGTAAAAATCTTTAAAAAAACCATTCTATACTACTAGAGATGGGACTAAATTTTTTAACAACAATCACGTTGTCAACTAATCTTAAAGTTCAGACTCATCCAGCGGTAAGCGATATAGTTCTAGGATTTTTTGGTAAATCTTTTGTAAAATTTAGAGTTGATAGTGTCTATCACTGTAATTACTGTCTACAAATTCATTATTTAAAGCGCCTTATATGTATTTTTTAAGATTTTTTCTGGATGAAGTCATTTTAAAAATATGATGGTTTGAATTAGTTTTCTATAAATTTTAAGGAACTTGCAATTTTTTCAATAATTCAAAGACATTAAAAGATAAATAACATAACATCAAAATTAACCAACTAATAGGTAGGGAGTAAAAAAACCTGAGTAATATGATTTCGCATGGCTGTGGCTGTGATGAATTTTTAAGGTAATATTTCTTACGTAAGATTTTTGGAAACCCCCCCTACCCCCCTAGTAAGAGATCGTAAGCAAATGTGAAACCCCACCACCCCCCCTTTGTGCTTACGTAATTAGTGAACAGCCCCTTAGTCGCTAAGTTCAATTTCGTTGAACTTTTGGTAGCTTTTGTTCAGTCTTTTTTTTTATAAAAAATGTTCTTTCGGATTTTTTTTCTTAAGCTTTGAGTATCGTAAAAACGAATAGTAGTACCGGTATTTCGATGCAACTTACATACATATTTACTATTTTCTTCAGGGAACGTTTTCGAATGATGAATGTGTATCGTTTCCCTCCCCACCAGACTGAGTCGGTTTGGGGTCATTTTTTAATTTCTCGAGCCCTGGGGTTTAAAAAGCTTTATTTTGGTTCAAAACTCATCAATGATTTTTCGCAGAATTTTTAGGTAATGTTTACATGAGTTAATTTGAACTTCTAGGTTTGTATTGGAAAATTGAATATTTTGAACTGAAAAATCAACATCATTTTATACTCTTCTGTGGAACTGAGCCTGCTAATGGTTTTTTTGCCGATTTATAAATTCTCAGAAGGGAATTTTTCACTGAACAACTTTGTCGAAGACCGTAACTTAATATCTTATTAGGCCAAATAGTTATCAGCTGTTGAAAAGGGGTATGTATGAAAAACGTTAAAATCAGTTGATATCTATGCTGGGTGCCTCGCGATGTATTGTATGAATAGTAGTCTTGCAAAACATTGCTAAGCACCCAGCAGTGATGTCAATAAAATTTATTGTTTTTCCATGCCTCCATCCAACACCTAATAACTATTTTGTCTAATAAGATATGATGTAACGGTCTTCGACAAAGTTGTACAGCGGAAAAATCCTTTTAAGAATTTATAAATTGGCACAAAACCCATTAGCAGGCTCAGTTCTTCAGAAGAATAGAAAATGACGTTGACTTTTCAGTACAAACTATTCAATTTTCCTTTACAAACCTGAAATTTCAAATTTTCTCAAGCTTACTTCAAAATTCTGCGGAAAATCATGGATGAGTATTGAACCATAACGAAGCTTTTAAGACTCCAGGGTTCGAGATATTCAAAAATGACCCCAAATCGACTCAGTCTACTCCCCACATTCATCAATCGAAAATGTTTACTGAAGAAGATAGTAAGTTGCTACCGAAATACCGGTATTTGATCTTTTCTTATACCAGGATTGAAGTAAAGGAAATCCTTCGATTGCTTCGATTCAGTAGAGTTTTCAATCAAGTAGGCTCATAACAAATAAAAGATTTTTTAAATCGATTTCTACTCACAAGTAACGGTCGATGTATCCATTTCGACAAAGTAGCGACGCTGCTCGACAAATCTAAGGGGGGTGCCTCTTTCGTCAACTTTCGGTGCAATGAAGATACGCAACGTGCCACGGCGTGGAGCATCCCCCTCGTTGTTGATCTCGACCCGGAACGCAAACGGGGCATGCTGCAAATGGGTGAACGAGGCAAACACATTTCCCTCAGGGCCAAAGTCCAAACCGGAAGCCAGATCAACCTGAGACTTCTGCCAGTAGGTGAGCAGTACATTGGGTGGTGTTTTGGCACGGTTCAGCTGAACACTGACAGAGTTCACCGTAACACCCTGGAATTCCAGCTGATTGGCCGGGTACGGATCGAATCGGTCCTTGAGTTTACGGAAAATTTCGTCAATCATTCCGTGCCAACGGTAGAAGAATGGATCTCGCATAGCCGTCGTTACATCGCCCATAACTCCGTAATCCTCCAGATAGCGGTAGTCCGGATCGTGGATATAGGAAATGACGTTGTGACCCATGTTATGCAAATTTCCATACAAACGTGCATTCGGGGTGAGCTTGGAAGCTTCAAGGATATCTCCAAGGATGTCGATGCCCTTAGTTTCATCCAACGGGATTTTGTTTCCATCCTTATCCAGGACGAATCCCTGGTCGATGGCTTCAAGAATGCGATCACGCCAGCGTTCCAAATCACTGACTTGAACAGTGGTGTTGTTATCGACTCGATTAACATCCTGGAATGTGATGTTGGCATGTCTTCCGGGGTAAGATCGATTGTTAGAGCTTCGAATCATTTTAGGGAAGTAAGCTTCCGGGATTGGTGCGCGGTAGTTGTTAAAATTCTTTACCCCAGCGAGTCGGTTACAGAACCGTTCGATGTTGTATCGGGCAATGAGCTGGCTGTGCATGTAGTAGAACAGCTCTCCTCGACGATCTTTTCGAACAACTTCATCCGGTCCATCGCCGGGATAAACCAAATGCCAGTGCCAGTGATGCATGTTTACTCCAATATCTTCACGGAAGTAAGCGAGTCGTTGTTCTTCTTCGCGATCTGAGGCTGTGTAGTTCGGTGGGATGTCAATGACCATCTGTAATAATCGAACAACAAATATTTTTCAAGAGAACTCGAGTGTTATTGGGGTTTTTTTTTCAACCTGATAGGGGCATTCACTACGGTCTGGTATTTCAATTTCTTAAATTTTTGCCTCTCATTAAAGTATTGATTAGACGTTAGCTGCTCACATTTTCGTTTTGAGCTTGTTTCTGCCTGATTTTCAAATATAATATTACACCAAAACTTTCAAAAACTGCTTGTATTCATAAGTTTATTTGCGTTTCTTTTTTTTATCATGCTTTATCATTGAAGCCTATTGAGCGGTCGCATTTTTTGGATCTTTACTTCAGTAAATTTGGATTTTTTTTTTAAATTTTAGCCAAAAACCGGTTTAAAAGTTAACAAAGTTTAGCTGTGGGGAAATGTGTGGTAGTGTTTAATATTGAGAAAGTGAATTTCTGGTTTTTGAATCGGTGCACCGCGGTGGAACAAGTGTTGCAAATTGAGTTTTTGAGCAGCTGTGATTTTCCAACGATACCATGCTTAAAAAAATTACACTTTCTTTATGTACTGAAATGAAGTTTTTGCATCTCGCGTATGCGCGTACGTGACTCTAAAAAATCTGTAAAGTTGCAATTAAATGTGTAGGAAATGTTGATAGTTACATTTAAATTAGTTATAAAATTCGAGAAATATTTATTTTTGTCATAACAACCTGGCAACTCTGATGAGGACAGATCCAAAAAAAAAAAAAAAAGGTTTCGAGGTTATGGCTGAGGCCAACCAGCCATCAATACCATCGACCGTTTAAACCCTGCTGAAATGAGAAGTCCCCTTATACCAAATTTGTTTATTCCGAGTGTTAACCTAGGTTTGCACTGGTGTACCACTAAATGCTGTCATCTTGTTTGTGTATTCGGTCAGTGTTGCACTGGTTCTGACCTGGTGTTGCACTGCCAACGGGCGGTGCCTTCTAAAATTTGGCCAGTGTTGCGCGAGAGCGTGTGAGTGAGTGAGGTAGCAGTACTCTGGCGAAGATTTGTGTTTGTTTTTATCGGGTTAAGTGCAAAACGGAACGAGCGTAAAAAAAACAAATACGGTATTGGATTACAGCTTTTACATGGATTAAAGATAAACAATCATGTCTGATTCTGAAATAAGTCAGATCGGATCACCTTCTTTTTTCAAGATTTTTCGTGAGGAATGCTATTACTAAATAAGGATCTCTTTTTCAATAGAGTATTTCCTGAGACAGATGGTGGTAGGAAGGGTAGCATTTTGTTTTTGTTTTGAAAAATGTTAACACCTACTAATCGCCATTTTGAACTTGGGAGATTAGCACTGTCCAATTATTTCTTCAAAAAAATCATTTTTTTCAAATTGACATTACATAACATCAACATTACCTTCACTGGAAGCAGTTTAAACCATGAACTTTATATTTTTGAGCTCCCAAACTCCCGCTGCATAACAATACCCTTTTTTCATGGTTATTTTCGTCAAAACGATTAAATGTTTGGTCGGCAAATATGAATTTCAATGTGCATTCACGATATCGAAGACGATAATAACACTAGTTTACAGCATTTTTGAACATAGTAAACTGAAGGTCATTTTTGATGTGAAGTTGGGAGCTGAATCCGAAATTGAAATTCAAAAAAGCTCAGTAGAACCGTTTTTGAGTTATGCTCCAAATATGAAATTTCGGAAAAATACTAAAAGTTCTTGTACTTAGGGTAAAATATCTCGGACGGCATAACAGTAATTTGAAATCTCTCTTTTGCATATTGAAGGTGAATAAGTTTTCTATCGATCATCTGAACAATGTTTCTGCGTTTGACCAACATTATTGCTGATATTAGTGACTTTATGAGAAAAAAAATTATAAAAAACGCATTGTTTTAGAGAAAATTTTGTTTCAACGAAAGTTTTAGACTCGATGGTAGCATTTAAAAAATCTGATTTTCTTTTGCGCTTAAATATCAATTTAAAACAAAGATTTCAAGTGGTTATTTATCAAAATCGGTTGAAAATTGAAGAAGTTATTGCTACTTTACAATAACTGAAATTTTTGGAGTTTTTAATAATTTAACGAACCGCAGTACACTTATCATAGTATAGGAAGAATGAAACATGATAAATCTCACTCGCTTCAAGTCAAAATTATGTATTAGCTTACCAGAAGGTCATATGCCAAGTTTCAGGAAGATCTGACCATAGGGAGGGGTTGCTTAAGTCTCAAACGTGAATAATGTTTTGAGGTAATTTGCCCGGAAGGAACGAAAAATACTGGTTTTTCATCAATTACTTTTTTCATCACTAGTTGATTATTTTTTATGGTTGATTTTCTTAAAGCCTAAGTTGAGACAAATATTTCACCCGATTAACTCGATTGGATTTGAAACAGAAAAGTTATTGCGGTTCAAAGATTGTATTTTGGTCAAAAATTGTCGTATAAAACACAATGCGTAAAAAGTACTCATTGCGTGTTGGACAAAATTTGCGGCCTTTGAACAGCAATAACTTTTCTATTTCAAATCCAATCGAGTTACAATCTTCGGGTGAAATATTTGTCTCAACTTAGGCTTTAAGAAAATCAACCATAAAAAACAATCAACTAGTGATGAAAAAAGTTATTGTTGAAAAACCAGTATTTTTCGTTCCTTCCGGGCGAAATATCTCAAAACTTTATTCACGTTTGAGACTCAAGCAACCCTTCCCTATGGTCAGATCTTCCTGAAACTTGGCATATGACCTTCTGGTAAGCTAATACATAATTTTGACTTGAAGCGAGTGAGATTTATCATGTTTCATTCTTCCTATACTATGATAAGTGTACTGCGGTTCGTTAAATTATTAAAAACTCCAAAAATTTCAGTTATTGTAAAGTAGCAATAACTTCTTCAATTTTCAACCGATTTTGATAAATAACCACTTGAAATCTTTGTTTCAAATTGACATTCAAGCACAGAAGAAAATCAGATTTTTTAAATGTTACCATCAAGCCTAAAACTTTCGCTGAAGCAAAATTTTCTCTAAAAAATGCGTTTTTAATAATTTTTCTATCATAAAGTTACTAACATCAACAAAACTGTTCATCATACGCAAAAACAATGTTCAGATGATCGATAGAAATTTATTCAACTTCAATATGCAAAAGAGGGATTTCAAATTACTGTTATGCCGTCCGAGATATTTTAATCTAAGTACAAGAACTTTTTTTATTATTCCCAAATTTCATATTTGGAGCATAACTCGAAAACGGTTCTACTGAGATTTTTTAGAATTTCATTTTCGGATTCAGCGCCCGATTTCACATTTAAAATATTGGTCAGTCAATCAAGTTCACGATTTTTTTTAAAATTTTGTAAACTAGTGTAATCATCGTGCAAACTATACAATTTATGGTATGTGAAAATGGAACTCATGGCTTTTTCACGGTGCAATCCTATTCGAGCATTTGAAGCTTCCTTCGATCCCGCAAAAGAACAAAAAACCTCGTAATTACCGGAGCAATATTTCCATGTTGTTTAACATATAGCGAAATTTGGCTCACAAATGATCAAGGGCAATAATATGCAAAGTAAATTTTTGCCTCAATTTCCAGTAAAAAAATTGCTAGAAACGTCTATCATTTCAAGTTTTTTGCTGGATCCGCATTGATGAAAAACCAGCAATCAATCTTTAAATTCGAATTTGTTTTTGTTTATGCTAGTTATTTCTCGTTGCGCGCGAAAAGTGTTTGTTTGTTTGTCGTGCATGCAACGGTGGTGATATCGAATTTGATTTCCTTCCATATTCCAGCAATGAAGTATAAGACCATAGGTTTGAATAGAATAAATAAAGTATTTCGTTAAAGAATCTAATAAGTGTTATTTTTGCTTCCGATGGAGAATGATGTCCAAGACTTTGCGAAACGCGGACACCCCTCTGACAGTTTTTTTTATAAAAAAAAATTAGCTAACGAAAATTGAACGAGCTAATTTCTATTTATGAATATGAATCCAATGAAGGTTTAATATTGATATTTAAATTTAAAATCTAATTAAGAATCCATAAATTTCCGATTGTTAAATATGCTGATTTCCAGCAATTGAGACAGCTGGATTTCCTGCAATTGAAGTTGCTGATCGTTTTCAGCAATTCAAGTTGCTTAAAATTTGGCTAGAAAGTCAGCGGTTTTGCTGGTTTCCAGCAAGAAAAATGTGCTATGTAGTCGAATAAGTTTTATTCAATTGTATAAAATAGATCATGGGTGGCCAACATTTTCAACAGGCCAGCCAAATTTCAGAAATTAGATTGGCTGGCGGACCAAAAAAAACAAATTGTTTAAATATAATAATAATAACAGATTTTTGAAAACGCAATAAAAACATTTGCCTAGGTCACATCGAGTTAAGATTAATGCCGTTTTCGTTTTTCTCCACTGGCGGACAAAACTTTCTCTGAATAAACAAACAGAATCGTCACCCGGGACGATGCAAATATATGATTGCTATAGTCAACCTTATGCTTACCCCCAACACTAATAACTTCTACGGGTTGCAACCGCCTGCTTGAGGTTCAAACCTCGGGCAATTCTAGTGGACTTCTGAATTAATAAACGAACACAAAAACAGCATTTAGGGCAAAACTCGTGGATAACTAGGTTGCCACTGCTAATAAACGAAAACACTATAAGTTTGTCAGGTTGCCCGGTTTTATCCGGGTTTGCCAGGATATTTAATACAAAATTTGGGAAAAGTCCGAGCCGGCTCGGTTGCTCGGATTTATTCACCTTCTTTACTAAACCAAACGAAAAAAAAATTGAATTGTAAATTTGTTTTATGTATGCCTCCAAAACGATTTTTTTTTAATTTCTATAAATATAATCTTGAAAGGTTTTGTGGAAGCCTAAAGTTCGATTTAAAGTATGCTGATAACTTTTTATGGACATTTATATTCAAGGTTATTTTTTGCTATTAATTTGCATTGATATTGGCTTAAATTTTTTCTCAACAATTTTGAAATCAAATACCCAAATTTTGCCAGAGTTTTAGATTGAAATTATCCGGATTTTTCCGACCCGGATACGTGCTGGAAAAGTTCTGGAAACCTGAGTATAGATTCATCTTTATAAGTCGTTTTTGTTACTTGCATATTTTTACAAATTTTTCTCCATTTGAAAAATGGTGTAAACATTACGCAATATGAAATGAATTATGCCTCCCAGCTTATGTACGTCAATCTTTTCAAGGCATTTAAAATCTCATCGGTTTACAACGGACATAAAGTCAATTTTATGGTCCCAAATATAAAAAAGACCACCCATTTTCAAAATTTTCAAGTTCACCGTTTTCCTTAGAAAAATTCGATAGACAAATTTTAAAAAAACGCAGAATGCGATAAATAGCGTTCACAAGCTTGAGGCATTCAAAGAATAATTTTTTCAACGAACTTTAGTTTTATCACAAATAAAATTGATTTTTCAAAGTATGGACCTTAACCTCAACTCAATCCAACTTTTTCCAAATTTTTCAATATCTCGATTTGACAAGTGAATTTGGAAGGCCTTCTATGAACGGGATAAATACGAATTTGAGTCTTTTTTAATCATTGCACCTTTTTCAAGTCAAAATTTTGCTAAAAAAAAAACGTTCTTCTGAAAGATTTGTCAGAACAAAACCGGATAACTTCCCAACTGTTAATTCTGTCTACCCAAGCAACTAAAAGTCTCGTTATAAATGTCGAACACAGCTTAATCAGCATAATCAATGTGCTTAAATTCCTTTTATTCAGCCCAAAATTTAAGTTCTTATTGAAACTTTGAAGTTCCATTACAGATTTGAACGGCCTTCTATACAGCCCACAAATAAACGTTTAATCAGTGAAAACAAAAAAATAATTCTCCTATCCCCTCTTACTTTGGCCACCACCAGCCAATGTGATGCTGCCGGTTTCTCGACATCCATCTTTATTCCTCCCACCACCTCCCTCAATTGATCTTACTTATACCGTATTTGTTTTCTCCCCTCGATCAGTGTTCCACCGTACCCGATAAAAACAAACACAAATCCTCACCAGTGTATTGCTACCTCGCTCACTCACACGCTCTCTCGCAACTCTGACAAAATCTTCGGAGCACTACCGTTCCATGGCAGTGCAACACCGTCCGAATAAACAAACAGTTTGACAGCACCTAGTGGTGCACCAGTGCAACACTAGTGCAACACTCGGCATAAACAAATACGGTATTAATTGCTTTTATTCAAACTTTGTTCTTGCCAGCACGCATGCCAGTTCCGCAACACAATTATTTGATTCGCTTACTCAAGCAATCAAACAACCTAATGGAAAAAATTAGTCCTGATACCAGATTTGAACCCGATTCTCCGAGATAATAGCCAAACACGCTGCCACGACGCCACGCCTAGATGTTGCCTTACCGCCAGCTAAAATTCGAAATGGTTATAAGCTACCTAGAATACCTGCAAGGGCAGCAAGCGACCAGCAGCAAAGACGCATGTTGATTATTACTAAGAAATATTACGAAACGGCGTATAAATCAATCATCCGTTAAAATAATATCGGTTTAAAAAAAAAATGAATTCCATGTTTATAACTGTTAAGCATAAAATAAATAAAATTCTTGAGTTTATCTTGATATTTAATTAATGTATTGCTTCAACTGACTTTCAATGTGTGATAAATTCGTGGTAAGTAAATACAGTTTGACAAAATTTTATAAAGTCAAAATATTTACTCTTTTCAAAAACTATCCTTAGCGAGTTAGTTTTAAGTTGTTCTGAGTTGAAGTTTCAATATAAATTATACATTTCAACAATTTCCAAGCTCCAAAAAATGATTTATTTATAATATGCCCTTTTGTGATGTTCGTTCACATTTCATATTCATGAAATGGCGGACATGTCTCAAACAAGGCTATTTGAGGAACTTTTTGGAATTTCAAGCCCATAGAAGGCTATTTGAGGAACATTTTGTAACTTTCACGCTCACATTCGATAAAATTCGGTACCAATTCCCTTTGGAACCTTTGTTCAGCGAAATTCGACCTTTGGAGGCACGAGTTTAAGTAGATATGAGACTTTTGATTGCTTGGGTAGTTTTTCATTATTGATGATCATAAATACATTATTTTCATTATTGAATAATATATATTTGGATTTGGTTTAGTTTTCATAAATATATCTAACCTTTTCTGTCAAAGCTTAGCAAACAATATTAAATTGGAAAAAAATACAGAGCAAACTTTCGATATTTTACATAATTTGCAAAAGTTATTAAGTTTGGATGGATGAACGAAGTTGTTGAAATTGAATTCATGTTACGAATGGTTGAAGTTGTTGTAAAAGTATTGATATTGAGGTAATAGAATTATGATAGTGATATGCTTCGGTGATTTTTTTATGATTTTTAAACGATTCTGATACGTTCTTACTACCTTTCAGAGGCTATCCAAACTTCTCATTATTAAAACTAGAGTCCGCTTGAATGCTCTTTATACAAATGATATCGTGTCACCAAAACCCAATCGGAAAACATTGAAAAATGTGTGATGAAATTTACAGATAATGTGTCAAATACCATACAATTTTGATAATTCAAAAATTGTAATTGTAAATGTTTTTTTTTATACAGATGACGGTAGCCTTTTTTGTAAAATTATATGAGACCTGCAGAGCCGAAGGGGTATAAGTGCAAAAATTATCGATTTTGAGATAATAATACCAAATGATTCTCCAAGTTGAATTTTTTAAATTTTTAAAATAATATTCGCATATTTTTACGTTCGAAAGAAAATGTTTCAAAATGTTTGAAAAATGTGTGGAAAATGGCCAAACACAACTATTTTAAAGCGTGTTTTCTCGAATTTAGTTTTTATACATTTTTACCCCTTCGGCTTATATCACTTCAAAGAGATTTTCAGATTTGGGTTTTGAATTTATTAACAGTAGATTCAAATATATTTTTCCAAATGATACTCCCAGACCATGAAAACCGAAAACCGAGTTCTCAGAACATGGGCTACATGTGGCCCGCGGGTCATGGTTTGGTCACCCATGACATAGATGATAAGCTAACTCAAATTGGGTAACGGACATATTTTCGATCAGAGGTTTTATTTTGCACCACCTTGTCTAACTCTCTTATGAAGCCACTAATCTTAAAAATTTCTAGAAAATACAGTTGAAGCCCGGACACTTAATATATTGCACTAGGACAAGGAGGTCCAAAATAAGCCCCCTGATAAAAAATAAGTCCGATAGTTAACAATAAGGAATCTCTTCGAGGAAACATCAAGTTTCATTGAGATCCTATATGTGTGTTTGTATTCATTGAAAAAAAAAAAGGAATTTTATTTATTTTTATTTACCACTAAAAAATTTAAAATTGTGTAGAATTTATTTTTTCTAAATTCTATAATAAAATCAACGGTAGAATTTCTTCACCTTACCTTTATAAAAAGCTGATTTATAGAAGACATTAAATTGCGTCGAACTTCGTTATCTGCTTATATTGAAAGATCTCAACTCTCATCGATTTTTCTTCAACCGCATTTTTTTTTCATTTTACTTTTTTACAGATCACAAATCGTTCTGCAGGTTTGAAATGATCACAAGGATTTTACTGCTGCTTAAGAAAATTAACGTTTATTAAAACCAAAATTTTACTTACTCGACTAGCTTGTTGAACAACGGCTCCTTCCTCACGAAGTTTAGGAAAAACTGCCGGATCAACGAACTGATCCGGGAAAAGTGACACAATCGAGGGAATGTTAACGTCTTTGGTATCCGGTCGATGCTGAACCGCCACAGCCAATCCGTACTGAAATAGGACCGGATTCAGCCGATCACGACAGTAGGTTGCGACACTCATCAGCGATGCCACATCCGGTTGGTTGATAAAAAGGGTGATCAAAGCCGCAGCTGCATCCCGATGTTTTGGGACAAACAGGGAAAATCCTCCCCGACGATCGATCCCGTTGGCAAAAGATAGATCCGGTGGGGCAACGTTCTTGATCGGGATGCGTTGCTCGGCATCGTTCGAGAATCGGGTAGTGATTTCCGCTCCGATTGGCCGATAGCGATCCGTCAGATAATCATCCGGAACATCGATGATGACTTTACCGTTGTCTTTTGGCAAGAATGTTGGCTCCAGTGGACGCTGCAGCAGTGCCAGAATGTCGTTTGCCTCTGTCATCTTTCTCGAGATTTGGGATGTCGATCACTGAACTTCACGCAACTGTAACGATGATCACGCACATCGTTGTTTTTATAGCCAAAAAAGGTTCGATAATAAAACCACAACCGCACCCGCAACTTTACTTACGCTTTTTATCAAACGCAAAGGGACAAATTTCGGATACACCAAATTAAAGCAAAGCAAAAATTTTGGAAATGAAGTGACATCATTTATTTTCGCTGTTTTCGTTATCCACTTATCACTTATCGACGACTGTTAGCCCATAGCTCACTCACAGCTTCAGTCCATCGGTTAACTTCTTTCCGACTCCGGCAGCAGCATCCTTCACCTTGGCTCCAGCATCCTTAGCCTTGGCCGCAGCATCATCGGCCTTCTTGGTGGCATCCTTGGGGTCTGGCGTAGTGGCGTCCACCTTATCCGGAAGATCTGTTTTCGCCTTATCGGCAGCATCCTTGGCGGCATCCTTAGCAGCATCCTGAGCGTACACGGCACAGCACAGGCCAACAACGAGCAACACCAGAGTAAGTTTCATTTTTTCTGATTTTTTGGGTTAGCTACAAGCTTTAACTGAACTTAGAAGATTGATTGACTGCTTCGTAGAACTGATGCCTCATCGAAACCTGATTCACCTTTTTATAGTCGGCAAACAGAACACGCAAATCTAGAACAATTAAGTGAAATTCGTACCCCAAACGCCCTATCGGCTGGGAACGCTTATTAGAATACAATTATAGCGATACACTTGTTTCGGAGCGTAACTCATCTTGATTCGCCTCAAATAAACAAAGGGAAAATATAACTTTTCCTTTACCTTTTTTTTCCTACACGATGATTTACAGAAATGACTAATAGCGACTCGTAAAAAGTCGATCAATAAGCCGTTTCCTACAGAACAACAACAAAAAACAAGACTTCCACGTGATGCTTCTCAGCTCATAACTTTTGCTCCGCTTAACGTGCGTTTAGCTATACAATTTCTCCAATCGACACATGTAGCGCAAACGCAAAGCCATAGTTCTAAGTCGGTTGGCGTGATCTTAACTTTTTCAAACTTAATTTGCGCTGCTCTGAAACGAACAACATTAATCGCTTAGGTTACCGATTTGATCGTTATCAATACTGTGCTTTCGATGGGTGCAGCCTACAGATTTGGTTGAATAAGCTTTTACTTAATTAGTTAATGACTATCAGTCAGTTGCTTGACCCGAACGATAAAACTAACCTTTAGCTCCGGCGTTTGCGTAATGCTCACTTTTAGGGAAGTGCTCGATTAGAAGTTGTTTTCGGTTAATCAACTGTTAATCGATGTGATTATGGAGCACGAGATGTTGATAAATTTTGTTATCTTTGCCAGGCTCGTTACGGCAACATTAGAGTGTTTAACGATTGAGGGATATTTTTTCAGTCTATAACGCATAAAGTTTGTTTGGCCTGGGCGAGATGGAAAAATCCTGTTCAAGCGCCATGAAGGGGCAAAAATTGAACAAATTGGAAACCGGAATTATAAACGCATGCTTACCAAATCGACGCAGAAGCGCTGTTTGAATCACTCACTCGACATGGAAACATCAAACACCACACTGCCGGAAATGTCTTCTCCAAAACGTGTTGCTGGGTTCAGAGAAATGTAAAAAAATCGATATTGTTCCTATTTGTTCCTGTATAAAATCATTATTATAATGATTCAAATAAAAATATATTACACGATTCGTTAGATTCTTTGTATACATATAACCGAAATAAAAACAATCGTCACTTCTTAAGAGTTCTGCAACTTAAAATCAGAGGCTTAAACGATCCAGATAAGTTGGATTCTTTAAAAATGTTGTTAGAAGAATTCCCTGCGTCTATCGATATCTTAGTTCTTGGTGAGACATGGTTGAAAATGGAAAAAAAAAATACCTGGCCACTGTTGATGGATATCGCAGCTTCCTTTCCTGTCGTCCAGATTCTAGCAGTGGTGGACTTGCTGTTCTTGTCAAAGAGTCCCTTAATGTCTCAGAAATCGAAAATTTACATATTGATGGCTTTCACTATATACACATACGTCTCGAACCAGGTTGCTCGTCAATTGACGTCCATGCAGATTACCGACCTCCTTCTCAAAATGTACAGTTTTTCCTCGACAAACTTGATTCCGTATTTGCATCTTTGAAGTCAAATTCCCATTTTTTGCTGATAGGTGACATGAACATTCCAGTCAATAAAACAAATTGCCCCGTAGTCAACCAATACGTAGATCTTCTAAACTGTTACGGATGTCGAGTGTCGAATACGTTTATAACCCGTCCAGCAAGCTGTAACATTCTCGATCATGTTGTTTGTCCAGATTTATTATTCGAACAAATATTAAGTGAAACAGTTTCACGCGATATTAGCGACCACAGCATGGTTTTGACCACCTTGAATCTAAAAAAATCCATAGTTCACCGCAAGTTGGAAAAAGTAGTGGTGCAACATGATAAATTTAACGAAGCGTTCCGTGTAGAGTTTTACAACCTTCAAGCGAACAGCCCTGCCGAAAAACTGGAAAAGCTCAGTACATTGTATGGTCAACTAAAAGAAAAATACTCAAATACGATATCTATCGAAGCCAAGGTCAAAGGATATTGTCCGTGGATGTCGCTAGACGTGTGGAATCTGAGGCGGATGAAAGAAAAAGCTCTTGAGCGTAGCAAAAAGCACCCTGCTAACGATGAATTGAAAAATACTTTGATGCTAGTATCGAAAAATCTCATTCGTGCCAAAGCTGCGGCAAAGAAAATGTATTACCAAAAACTATTCCAAAACTCGAATCAGATAGTTATGTGGAAAAACCTAAATCACTTGATAGGAGCGAATGAGTCGAAAAGGGAGATGATAAAGTTAGAGCTAAATGGAATGGAAATGGATTTAATAACTATTTTTGTAACATTGGGGCTCAACTCGCGGCCACAATCCCAAGAAATGCCCGTAGTAATGAACATCGATTCATCGGAAGCGAAAACAGTATCTTTCTTCAACCAGCGTCAGAACAAGAAGTTATTCAGAAAATTAGCAAGCTTGATTCTTCTAAGAGTCCAGGACCAGATGGGATTCCAGCGCACTTTGTCAAAACGAATCATCATCCTTTGTTAAAGGATATTTTCAACGACTGTATACAGAACGGTGTATTCCCAGAGTTTTACCGATCTTTAAAGCAGGAAATAAAATGAACCGTAGTAACTATCGACCAATATCAATACTATCGTTTTTTAGTAAGATCCTAGAACAGCTTATAGCAGATCGTGTCACGCAATTTCTAAATCACCATAAACTACTGTATAGCTATCAATACGGATTTCGAGAAGGATCGAGTACTCAAACAGCAGCAACCGAACTAGTTGATGCCATCCACAATGCTCTGGATAATCGCAAATTTATGGGCGTGCTATTCTTGGACCTGAAAAAGGCTTTTGACACCATCGATCACTCAATTCTCCTTCAAAAACTGGATGCTCATGGAATCAGGGGTAATGCGAACTCTCTACTTGCTAGTTACCTAACTAAAAGGAAGCAATACGTCCAAGTTAATCAAGCGACAAGTGACCTAGCAGAACTTCCAGTTGGGGTTCCTCAAGGAAGCAACCTAGGGCCTCTTCTGTTTATCATCTATCTTAACGATTTGCATGAGTTAAATTTGTATGGTAAACCCAGACTGTTTGCTGATGATACCTCGTTGTCATACGAACACGCTGACGTTAGTACAATAACTTCCCAGATGTCAAAGGATTTGGAAAAGCTGAAAGCATTTTTCGACGCCAATCTTCTCTCTCTGAACCTAGATAAAACCAAATATATGATCTTCAGATCAACGAATCGCCTGTCTGCGGACCACTGTCAGTTGAAAATTGATCAAACCACGATTGAACAAGTTAAAACGTTTAAGTATCTGGGTCTTAACTTTGACGAGCGTATAAGATGGAACGTGCATGTAAATGGCCTTCGAAAAGAATTAAGTGCAATACACAGTATCATCTGGAAAATATCGAGATTCGTACCAACCAAACAGTTAACTTGTTTATACCATGCTTTTGTGCAAACCAAGTTGCAATACATGGTTTCGATTTGGGGAGCAGCAAGGAAAAGTGACATCAAACCACTCCAAGCTATGCAGAACCGTTGCCTGAAAGCTGTGTACAAACGACCCAAACTGAACTCCACCCACAGCCAATTTCGTGAAGCATCGCAGTCGATACTACTAATAGCCGCATTAAGGGAACTCCAAAGCGTCATTCAGATCCACAACAAGCTACATAATCCGCTTTTTCACCATAACCAACCAATCCAGTATTTGATGCACTGGTTTCCTACAAGATCAAGAGGGAACCTAGTACACAGAAGAGCCAATACGGAGAAGATGAAGAGATCACCCGAATATTATAGCAAATTGAAGTACAATAACCTCCCAGGATTTCTGAACTCGTTACGAATAAACTCAGCTTTAAACGCCAAGTAAAAGCCTACCTGAAAACCAACTTAATTAACTACCTAACTTAAAGTAAACCAAAGCAAGAAAAAATCAACTGTAACCTAATTCAGCTGTAAAACAAGCTCGCAAGTACCCCCTTAACAGAGAGTAATCTCACTGGGGGCACGAACAGTCGAAATCCTCACTTCCAATATATCCGCCACTAATCGCCACCATACCGTATTTTCTCTGTATCCCCTCTCTGTCAGCCACCGCCTGCCGCAAACCGCCCCACCAACCGCCCACACCAACCGCCAACACCCGCCACCAAACCGCCTCGAACCACAACAACCAAATGAAAAATTATAATGTGTTAGTTAAGAAAAGAAATAATGTTGAAATCAAATATTGTAAATAAGAAGTAATGAAAAAATTATGAATAAATAGTGAGGAGGTTTTATGCCTACGGGAGCATGATAATGTCTATAAATTGTTTTGGCGCAATAATATGAGGTTCAAAGTTGGAGCATTTACGGGTATATTATTCATAAGCTTTGTATCATACATAGGAAACGGCGCCGACCATATCCTAGTAGTCAAAAGATAGTTTGGAAAAGATAGATAGAGATAATGTAAGTCGCTTTATCATTATCTTTATCTATGGGAAGGGAGAAAATGAGTAACTTTGGAAGTTGGCAACCCTAAATAAAGTTGCACACTATGTCTGTTTGCCAAATTTCGTATTTCATTTATTTGTGGCACCGACCACGAAAAGCCTCCATTATAGTAGTTTTTGAAAAATGGCTATTATTTCTTCAGATTTGTAGATTCGATCAAACCTTTTAATCTCAATCAATCACAAACATCTTTCTACACCTAATGAACAATGTTTTGAAGAAATTTTCAAAATCACATTGAAATAAATGAACAATCTAAAATACTGTTTTTGAACTTTTATGGGCCATAACTTCTATAAACCTCAAAACAACGGATTTAAACCTGTTCAGTAGGGTGTCCCAAAATTGCATTGTCTGGGAATCTGGGTTCTTTAGCAATAAAATATTAAAATGAACAAAAAATTAATCAAACCTGAAGTCTAATAGATTATAAGACAAACAAATAATCTATGAAAGATTTAGACAAATGCCGGACTGGAAACTGAATTTCAGAATCAATAACAAACAATAAAACTTTGTAGTTACCTGAAAATATGTAAATGTATTAAAATGAATGAATTATGAATTAAAAAAAAATCAGACATCCAGCCGAAATCTTTATTTTAGAATCGTATTCTAAATTTTTAAAGCTGGACCCAGATACAGTGTCTGATATTCAAATATGAACTTAACTGAAAAAGCTTCATTTGATCAAGTGGTTTTAAAGTTTGCATAATTTAGAATTGGAACAAACTGTTGCTTATATTGAGTCGCTCCTGGTGTACGGAATTGGAAGCTCTTGGCACCCACGTGTTCCGGTTCGATGGGTGGCTTCTGGTGGACGATGAATCCCGTGTCAAGGCTGACTTCGGGCAATTCCCAGATCAGAAATTATACTTGGCAACGGCTCGGGGAGATGTTTCAGCCCAAATTAATTTTTTTTTTACCGACAAATGCACAATGCAAGAAAATTTTTGAATTGGCAGGGCATTTGCAGCTGTGGCCAATAACGAAAGTTTTCGTTACAATTAAGACAATGACGTTGGAACTATACCAAAAACAGTGTCTCCAAAATCATTCGATCCCACGACCATCCCATAATGTTTTGGCCAGATTTGGCAAGCTGTCATTACAGCAAAGTCGTTCAAGAAAGGTATTCAGAGAAAGTGGTCCAGTTTGTTCCGAAAAACCTTAACCCACCCAACTGCCTCCAGTTCCGCCCTATCGAGAAATACAATCATGAAGAGGAGACTCAAGGCAAAGGAAAAGGTTGTCAAAGACATCATTCAGATGAATACAGGGTAGAATAAAATAGCTAAAACGATGGAAAAAGAAGATGCACGCCGCCTAATGAGCCGTGTTACAGGATAAAATCTAGAATTCCTTTGAAACCGTGCCGAATATTTTGATCCGTATTTTTTCTTATAAGTATGAAAGCACACGGAAAATAAAAAAAAGGTAAAATTTACCTTTTTGCGAGGTGAATTTTTTCCACCCCTCTTTTTAGGTAAATTTTACCTTTTTTTCATTCACCTAGCAAAAAGGTAAATTATACCTTTTTTCAATTCACCTAGCAAAAAGGTATATTTTACCTTTTTCGCATTCACCTAGCAAAATAGTAAATAATACCGTTTTCCCATTTACTGATTTAAAAGGTAAATGCTGGTTTGTTTGATTGTTTTCTTCAATAAGAATTAAAAAAATACAAAATTCTTTCAAAAATGATATTTATTGGAGATAAATAGGGACTGATAATTCGGCTTCGCGTTCTTCTGAACCGCTTTGGCCACTTAATCCACCTGCGTTGCGTACATTCATGGCCTCCTCCGTTCGACTAATCCTGTCAGGTTCGGCTTTTCCGGCTGGAGGATGACGTGGAATACACCTCAAAGCTCTCTGGGCCGATCTGAAACAAAATCAATAGTATTATGACGAGAACCAGCACAACTAAATGATATTTAAGAACACTTACCATTCTATTCCGATTTTCACATATTAGGCACAAAGCAAAACTTGTTCCTAGAATGACAAAACAGCTTAACCTCAATGAACGGGTTCGGCGAATAGTTACTTTTTTTAGAAGAATTGTACCGTTTTGTTTGGCTCAATCCAGGTCAATTACACCTCGCCACGAGGTAAGTTTTACCTTATTTGGATTTACCTTTTTTTCTAGGTGAATTATACTTTTTTATCGAGCTCAATTCAGGTGAACTTCACCTCGCTACGAGGTAAGATTTACCTTTTCTGGATTCACCTTTTTTCTCGGTGAATTGTACCTTTTTTCAAATCTCGATTCAGGTAAATTTTACCTCACTGTGAGGTGAGTTTCACCTCGAAGAGGTAGAAGTTACTATTTTTGCTTTCACGAGCGTTCACCTTTGCTAACTCGGTAAATTTTACCTTTTTATTATTTTCCGTGCACTTCATTTTTATATATACACCCAAAATAATAAATAAACTGAGCTTTTAATGCATCCTATCGATTCTACGTGTGCTTTGTAGTAGCTACTGTTTTTCTGTATAACTGACACATGCATTTCACGTAAAGTCTAAGTAGATGAATTGATATTAGTTTTCTGCAGTTTTCTCACGGGTGTAGTAGTAAATTCTGATTGGAAAATCGAACTGCTAGTCAGCAAACTTGATTTTTTGTAGTGAAAAAGCGGCAGCGGATAATCGATAAAGTCGGAGGTCGAATGGCGAATGCAAATTCCGGTAAATTCAATTAGTTTTTGGATCGATAGCTGAATTTATATCGTCATATGCTTCTTATTTTTTTCTAGGCGAGAAATATAAGAAAAAGAAGGAGCATCATTGGAAACCTTAGCACCGTAATTAAAATGGAAAGACGATTCCAGTCTGGAAGATTACGGAGATGTCGGTGATGAAGGCAGTCAAACGCTTCCGGATGGAATTTCGTCTTGCCCGGTTTCCCCAGTAAAGAAATTACCGGAACCAATATGGGTTATGTCCATTATGGCAACAGAAAACAGTCGCGTCATCCTCACAAGGTAAACTACACAGTTAGAAAAATCCACGGATTTTTACATGAAAGAGCATGGGTAGAAGGGAATCGGGTAATTACACGTGAAACTCCAGTTCATTACATGTAATTCTTCTTGACATGTAAAGCATTTATAACACGTAATTACACTTGACATGTAAAACACATCTCATGTAAATCTTTCCAACAAGTTTTGTTTACAGGAAATTTACATTTCAATTCTTATTTTCATATCAGTCTTATTGGAATTTGTTTGTTCATGGAATACTTTGGATTTCAATAACGAAGCAGAGCGTAGTTTAATCATACCATTTATTGGACAATGCAAAGTTTGTGGTTTTTTAAATGTTCTTTAAATGTTTAAGTCACCGTTGTTGTTATCTTCTCGTTTTTTAGATTGATTTTTTTCGGTTATGGCTGTAACACATTGGAAGCACTTTTGGTTCTGTTCAATCCTTCGGTGAACAAATATGTTCGGTCGAAAATGCATAAATGACAGAGCGATGACCATCCAGATCTGTAACATATAAACATATTTTTAATGGTACGCAAATGTAGAATGAATTTCATTATACAAATTTGAGATTAATGTTTGGAGCTGGCACAATAAGTTAGTTGAAAATTAATATGTTTTAATAAAATTTTATTTACCATCCCTGGCGGTCTCTTTACCGCTAGCAGTGCTCAACAGATGATGCGTGCCAAAATAGCTATTCGGCGGAGTCTTCGCATCCACGAGTTCCTATTCCTGAAACACAGTTATAATTGTTAGCCGGAAAAAATCCACATAGAATTAACAACTTCTTTTTGAGAAAACTTACTCGACCAGAACCTATTTCTTTTGGTGCCTCTTTCGAGTAATTGTGATTCCGGTGTGCGCTTCATGAAGCTTTTTTCGAGTCCATTCACGCCAAGTTCGTTTTTTTCAGAAATCATGGCTTTATTGATGGCCAACTCTTCCGCTTGTCATTCGATTTTGTGAATTTTATCCTAAGGAAAAAAGAGTAAAATTACAATTGATATAAACTAGAGCTTATTAACAGGTTTGATAATATATGCCGAACATTAAGCAACTCACCTGATAATCAATTTGAGTTGCGTTGCATAACTGCCAGGCTGAGAACGATCTGTCGCAGCCAGCTGACGCAGAGAAGAATCCGTCCTCGACTGAATAGTTCATCAACTGAATAGTTAAAAAAAAACGTTACATTTGCAAGGGCATGTGAGAGACGAACAATTACTTTTGTGCTTGTAAAGCCCTCACAGGAAATCGGAACACTCTTATCTAGATTAAAATTTAATTGTGTTTAGTTAAAAAAATGTGTATTTTCTTTTAAGAGCATGCCGATCGAACTAATATACCTGCAGATTTCATCGTGGTAGAGCTTGCTCCAGACCGAAAATAGAACTACTTGACCAAATTCCTAATGTTCTCAGATTTGGGGTCGATGGCAGAGAGAAAAAGCCAGTTCTTGTCCACGCCAGACGCGGAGATTGTGGTGTTTTGTCCTCACCGAACAGCCACATAAAAGCAAATACATGCATGTAGTAACATTGTTGATAAATGCCAGAAATCATCAAATCCAGTAAATTTTTTCGACATGGTAGTGGAACATCCTCGGTTGAATAACACCGTTTGAATTGTCGAAATGAAATGTACCTTTCTGCCGCTCATCAAATCTGTCCTTAGATTTAGGTTCTTCAATCAGAGTTCGTTCAGCGGCATTCATTTTCTCAACTAGTTTCGATTCCTTCTTGGCCAGAGCCGTTTTTCTCATTCGTCTTTCCTGTTGAGCACCAGCACCTCGAGCCGTCTTGCACTAGAACTTGACCAACTTCTCGATGTTGACTTCCTTTGTCTTGGCACAACCTGTGACTGGTTCAGCAAAGTCGTAAACAAACGGGTCACACTACCGCACGGTACCCGGAAATGGAACTTCTGCAGATAGTCGGCAGTTTTTTTCGTTTCGCCGAATACAAAATTTAGCGAAACCCTAACCTTGGCACCGGAGAACTTGGCTATCGAAAGAAAGAATTATCCTGCCTGGTCACAGCGGAAATATAGAATCCGACCTAAAAAGAAAAAAACAAAATTATCTAAAAAAATAACAAAATTTTGATAAATCGACGTACACAATCACTCTCCGGCTGGCAGCTTAGTTAAATTGAAATTTATTTACATAATTACTCAATCAGCAGATGCGGCGAAATGGGCGAAATTCAAGTAATAATAAATCTGTTCAATGAAGTCTGGTCGAAAAAGGCTGAAACAAGTAAAAATGGATTGACAGTTGATCACCTGCTTCTTTCCAATTGACTTAAATCGATCGAAACGATTCCTGTTGCCGAGCCGGATCAGTTTCGACTATTTTCGACTATTTTAACTTGCTTCATTGAACAACGAACTATCTAGTTTCAACCAAAAATTAGCTCATTGAACAACTAGCTACAGAAACCAGTAGAAACCAATTTCTACATACGATTGAACGAAGCTAATATTTACGTTTGAACATCTGCGACAAAAATCGAGCCGGAAAATTACCTAGATCAAAAGGGCGTAACCTAAACCTTAAACATGGAAAAGTGTCAAATGAGTTTCGCTTTAAACACAAAATAATATTAATTCACTAAACGTTATAAAGACGAAACAACATGAACAACAGCATTTAGCGAATCACAAATGTGTCCGTATATTATTGATTTCCAAAAAGTTGTTTTTTTGAGTTAAATTTTATTATTTACATTTAAATTTTTAACAAATTTTACTGTGAATTTCGAAATATTGCACAATAAACAGTTTCGAAAACATTTGATTGAGTTAATTAGAAAATCGAAACTAAGGGAATTTTATTCTAAACGACTCACGACCATTTCAGAACTTATTTGATTATTTTGTAAGGCAAATTTGAGAATGAATGTTTGATCGTGTCATGATTTGGAGCAGGGGCAAATATAATAGCGCCAGCACTAAATTTTACTTCGGAAGTCCGGACTTCCGATCCCGAACTTACTTCCGAACTTTTGACAGTTGTGTTTAAAAAAATAACAGTGTATTATATGCAACGTTGCCACACATAAATTGGTATCCACCAGAGTATCTCTACATACATTAAGCGGGCCACAGACTACACAACATTGGTGCAAATGCGATGAAATTTTGTCGCTGTGAACACGATTTGCATCGTGTATGGCACTGCATGTATGAGCGCCCAAACGGTTTGAGTAATATCGGTTGGGTTCGAAATATTTTGTACAAACCACCACCCTCTGCCGGGGTGGAAATGTTTTTTTGTTGCTTTTACTGTTTTCGCCAGCAATCGTTTGTGTTCGCGTGAAATATACTCCTACGGGCATGAATGAGATACACAAACGATTCAAATAAATTTGTGGCAACGTTGATTTGAAAATTTCTTGGCGCACGCTTAAATAAAACGACTCAATGTGTTTTGGTCGGAAGTCAGCCATGATACCAGTTCACCAACTGGGTTGCCAGGTGCCCAGATTTGTCTGTAAAACCAAGACTTTTGACCCTTCGTCCAGATATTGGTCAGACACAGATTTTGCCCAGATTTTTGCTGAGAGTGCCCAGATTTTACAGACTTTCAAAATTGAGTGATAAAATCAATATTCATGCAGTGGATTTGATCTGTAAGTGCCAGATTAGACTGAAATCTTGCTTGTATTCATTGGTATTTGACCAATCATTCATTAAAACAATTTTTTTAAAAATAAAATTGGCATGGTACGTGGTAGGAAACAGTGTTTGTTATATAGTTCTCAATATAATCCGAATATCGCAGGATAACCTAACCCCCCCCCCCCTCCCCCCCCCCCCCCGCTCACAAGCATCGTCAAATTTCTTGTTTAGTACAAATTTGTAATCTTCCCTATGCCCAGACACACACAGACTTTTTTTCGAAATTGCCCAGATTTTTACTCCTCAACACCTGGCATCCCTGTTCACCAACGACGTTTATAAAATTTTTATCTAAACGCACAATACAATAGAGTGTAACAGGTTTGACAAAACGATGCCTCTAGATGTGTTAGTTGGATGTCTTCAAAAATGAATGAAATTATTCATTTTGTATTATGAAGTTCTATTAAAGATTATTGAATACGGAAAGAATTAGAATATTAAAAATTGATAAATTTTTTGAATATGGATTAATATTTATAAAATTTTTATAAAAAATATGTTTTGAATTATTTAATTAAAATACTACAACTCCATGAACCTGATGTAAATATAACAGCGCAGCACCTTTTATTCACTCTCCTTTGGTTGATTCTTTCGAAATAAACATTCGAATGGTTTTAGCCGGTGTTTAGTAATTGAAAAAAAAAAGAAATTTGAGACACCAGTTAATTGAAATTCTAAAAAGCCGGAACTGTGTTAAGAACCGATGAAAATCTACTACAGGAAACAACTGCTCTCTTCGGAATTGGGGACAATAGAGAGGCCACGATATCTATTTTTAAAGTAGTAATATTTAAGTGATCACGAAAGATTATAAAATTGTAATTTAAAACATCTAAGTTTATCCGGGACGGGAGAGTTTGAGTTAAAAGGCTGGAACTATGGTCACGGTAAAAAATCTTTGCAGTTCTGCAGGCCAATGAAAATGGTAAGTATGACAATGTTAACCGAGCTTCTTTCCAGCTGTGAAGAGTTGATGTTAAACTTCATCTGTGGTTATACTCACCGCCTTCATTCTCATTCAAATAATATTCAAGATTCCACTTCAGACGGCTTCCTTGTACCACAGAGAACTTGAACTGTTTTTGTAGGACGTTCATAACAATTTCGTAACTTTCCGCAATCATTTAGTAGGCATCCGTTTCATTTTAATCCATTTGGTTTTTAATTGGTGACCGTTAAACTAAAAAAGAATCACATTGATTTATTAAAGGAAAGTTGGTTTCCTTCAATTACCTTAATATGTTAAGCTTACTGAATTAAACGCTGCAACTCCAATTGTGATCCAAATTTCAAGTTTTATTGCGGTTTAAAATTGTTTGATCAACTTTCTTCATTTGAAATATAACGAGGGTGCGATGTGGGTTCTGGTAATAAACATTAAGTACCAAAGCTGCAATCGTTTCAATTCGAACTAACTGAGACACAATATTCGCTACTGAATTCAACTTCAACTATTCAGACAGAAAAATTATGCACATCTTCAATTTTAAACACCCATTTCAGTTTAAATTCATCTTGACGAATTGTTCGCGACTTCGTTGAATTACAAATGGCTGACCTTTTTGAAAACCTAAGCTCACTAGCTTTGACATGTAAATGAGTTTGCATGCATTGGCAATTTACATGTTTTGTTTGAATTAAGAAATTTCACATGAACCAAGCTTTATAATTACTTGAAAACACCCGATTCCTTTCTACCCATGTTCTTACATGTAAGGTTACATGGTTCGATTCCAAAAACTCAGAATTACGTGCTTCGTAATATTACATGTTTTTTATCTGTTAATTTACAATACACAATAAAATAAAATGTGATCGGAGGTTTACATGAAACAAGCTTAAAAATTACATGAAAATACCCGATTCCTTTCTACCCATGTTCTAACATGTGAGGTTACATGGATTTTCGAAATTGGAAATGTTTGTTTGTGTTTTTTACATGTCTTTGCGAGCGATTTTCATTTTCGAGTTCAAAAATGCAAAATTCCGTGCAACGTAACATTACATTTTTTTTTCTGTGTATTTATTATTTGAAAAATGTATTTTTATTATTAAACATGTTTCAATTTCCACAGGATTTTACAAAACTCGCTAGCAGAGAGATCACGGAATTGTTTTTCTAAAAATAAATAAAGTTAAGTGACAGTGAAAATGTGTGTGAAAGTGTGACGACAGTGAGCAAGAGTTGAAATAAATTTTATTTACGATAAAATTTAGATTGTTTATTAGGCCGGAACAAATTTCAAATCCTTCTTTTATCACTAGGAGTTGAAACATCGCGAGGGGGGGGACAATAAAAAATAATGCGAAAAACAAATAAATTAGAACAAATTGTACGAAAGCTTGTATGCAACCAAATTGAATACTATATTATTGCATAAAACCTACAAATCAAGTATTTTTTATATCAAAAAATTCAATAAAATCAAAAATACAAAATGTGAATTAACTTCCATCTTCCAAAATTTGGTTCTTGGTCTTGTAATCTTTCGGATATTTGAATTTTTATTTGAAATTTACTTAAAATACTTCAAACTTTATTTATTCCCCCCTTCGGGATTTTGGAAATTTCGAAGGGGGGGTGACAAAAGAAGAAATTGATATTTTTTACAGCCTTATTTACCGTAATTAAAAAACGAAAAAAAATAATAGGAAAGATCAAAACATCATTCCTATACTAAACACATTTCACGCAGCTTTCGTCATCACATCGCGTTGAACTCACTAAAAATTCACGTAAGTTGTACGTGATGTTCACCAAGCAAAATTCCTATTAGGGGAGCGTTCACTTATTTTATTCGTACAAGTTACGTGAAAATCAATTGGATAAAAATTATGTAGTTTTTTACGTAGCAGCTACGTGCAGATTATTTTGGGTGTAAAAAAAAAAATCTTGAATGCAATAATAAATAACTGAAATGCAGGTTATTGTTTTTTTTTCCAATTCTATCTGAAGCTAGCTTTTACAGAATTATATACACTGAGGTTTTTTTTTACGCGGTTTTTTTTTACACGGTTTTTTTTTACGCGGCTTTTTTTACGCGGATTTTCGAATTAACGCGGTTTTTTTTACGCGGATTTTCGAATTAACGCGGTTTTTGAGAGAAAATATTCTAAGACTTGAGACATGAGACCTGAGACATGAGACCTGAGACATGAGACTTGAGACATGAAACATGAGACATAAGACCTGAGACATGAGACATAAGACCTGAGACATGAGACATGAGACATGAGACATAAGACCTGAGCATGAGACATGAGACCTGAGACATGAGACCTGAGACATGAGACCTAAGACATGAGACATGAGACATGAGACATGAGACATGAGACCTGAGATATGAGACCTGAGACATGAGACATGAGACCTGAAACATGAGACATGAGACCTGAGACATGAGACATGAGACCTGAGACCTGAGACATGAGACATGAGACATGAGACATGAGACATGAGACTTGAGACATGAGATCTGAGACATGAGACATGAGACCTGAGACATGGAACATAAGACCTGAGACAGGAGACATGAGACGATCTGAATTCCACACTGTCAAATAAGCCTCACTATATTCTACTATTCTATTAATCTAATTGATTTTGTTTTTTATCTTAAAAATAAACTATCATTGTACGCAAATTTTTAAATAATCATGGTTCCTACGCGTTTTTTAGTAACGTGCTTTTTTGCGTGAATTTTTTAATTAAAATGGATTTTTTACGTGGATTTTAGAATTTCGAGGTACGAGGTTTTTTTTTTACGCGGATTTTCGAATTAACGCGGTTTTTTTTTTTACGCGGATTTTCGAATTAACGCGGTTTTTTTTTACGCGGATTTCCGAATTAACGCGGTTTTTTTTTACGCGGATTTCCGAATTAACGCGGTTTTTTTTTACGCGGTTTTTTTTACGTGGGACGGAATACCGCGTAAAAAAAAAACCTCAGTGTACACTAAATGTACCGGAGGTTGACGGTTTTTCAAATTTTAATGATGATTACGACTCATATAATTTTTTTTTTTGCAAAATTAACTACTATTTGTCTAATTTTAATCGCCACTGCAATCATATAAATTTTAAAGCAATGTGGTCACTTATCACGTCCGACTATCAGTTTCATAATCTTTCTCATTATAAATTCTACTTAGTTTCTATGAAATTTGCCGCAGTAAGAATTTTAGGACGTATTTTCAAAATTTATGATCAAATACAAAAAAATTAAAGAAAAATTCAAAAATAATTCTTCAAATATTAGGTACCAAAAATAAGGTTATTCAAGTTTTTTTCTTAATTGGTTGAGCAAAACTATCATAGAAAAAATTTTAGTCACCAAAACCGACCATCCCCCATCAGGGGGTTTCAACGCCCCTGCTAAGGGGTATAAGAGCAAAAATGATCAATTTAAAGTTAATGATGCCAATCTGATTTAAATAATTTTATTTCAATGCTTTTTTGGTTGAACGAAAGCTTAAACTTTCTTTCAATGTATGTAAAATGGGCAATATGGAAAATTTGAATCGCGTTTTCTCGTTGACCTTTCCAACTTTGTAAAAACACCAGCAAATCAACTGATCAGAAAAAGTAACATGTGTACATATATGCTACAAAATTATCAAAAATAAGAAAAACTTCAAAGTTGAAGAATTTATAAAAATCGTTTAAATGGTCGAAAAATCGGTACCGCAAAGGGACAAAATTATAAAAACAGTCAAAACTTTTAAAACAATTAAATTGTAAAAATTGAGAATCGTGTTAATAGTTTTTTTTTTAAATAAATTTGCCAAAAAAGTGAACATTCTAACAAATATTTTTTTTTAAATGTTAGAATTTTAAATACTTAAAATGAATTCAAAAAATGGTTCAACATATAAATGATTAAAATTTTAAAAAAAATCATTACAATTAAAATAAATCGTTTAAAATGTAAAAATTGATCAAATTGTATAAATTTTCAATATTATAAAAACTGTAAAGATTGTAAGACCTTAAAAAACTGAACAAAATGAATAAAATTTGGCAATTGAAGAAAAGGAAAAAATGGTCAAACTTATGGAATTGTTGAAATTGTAAAAATTATAACCATTGTTATAATTGTAAATATGGTAAAATGAAATGGTAAATTAAAATAATTCTAAAAATATTTATGAGATTAAAATAGAAAGATTAGAAAAATCGCTAAATTAGTGAATTAAGTTACGTTTTTGAGTATGGTATAGATTTTATGTTATTTAAAATCTTGAATGAATATTCAATGAATGTAAAAGTAAAATTAAATTAGGTATAGCAAAAGAACTAAAATGTATATGCAGCTTCTGCTCAAGTTGTAAAAATTACCATTTTTAATCAAAATTATACAAACTCAAAGATATTCTTATTTTCAAATTCATCATAATGATCGATTTTTTAAAATGATCATTATTATCAACTTTTTTTTTAAATCATAGTTATTATCAAAATTATAAAATTATCAAATTTATCAGTTTATACGGAAAACTACCACATTACATTGCTTATTTTCTTGAAAGTACAATTTTGTCGTATTCTTGCAAGGAATATCTAAATAAGGTAGTGTCGAGAGCCATATTGGATTTTTTTTGTAACGTCACATAAACGATTGTATCGAAAATTTATGTGAGAATGGTAGGAATTTCAAAGAAAAACACGTCTTAAATCGAAATCGAATTCCAATTTCATTTCTATTTTGCTGTAGGGCCTCTATTTGACTATGAAATGGAGTTTTTTTGTCCTTTGAAGATTGCATCAAGGTTTTTTCTTAATTTATTAATGAATGCAATGTCGCCTTGAACCTAAAACGTGCAAAAATGGAGAAAATATCAACTTCAAAAATGTCTTGCTGGTAGATATTGAGTGTTCAACTGATTGTCATGATTTTAATCCAACCGGTTTACCATATACAATTCTTATGTAGAACAATTGACATTAATTTATGATTGTTAACTCAGTTTACTAAAATGCCAATAAAAGATTGTGTTTTTGTATAAAAAATTGTGTTTTGATCTTTTTATTGTAATGAGGAGCTTAAAATGCACTGACTTGAACATTTTCATGGAAGACTATGAACTAATTTTAAAGTTTTGCAAATTTCAGTGGTTAAAATCCACCATTTTTTCGAACTTCGATGATCTATTTTTTAGAAAAATTAATTGAAAATGAAACTTTTTTTGTACCCATCTTGAAAAGCAAGAATCCTTCTACAATAGCATGTTTTCAAAGTGGAAAATTTCCCGCAGATTCTTTGAATTATCATCGAAAAAGAAAGTTTTCCTAGTAAATTAACAGATTTTTCGTGATTGTGACGTCTCAGCCTGTACCAATACTAGAGCAGGGCTGCCTTGGCACTACCTTCTTTAAATATTCCTTAGTATTCTTGAAGTTTACATTTGAAAAAAGCATGCTTTGTAAATTGCGCAAATTAAAAAAAAGTGTCAAATTGCCTTGAAATTTGATAAAAATTGTTTGATAATTTTTAATATGTCTGGTTCTCCGTGTCTTGAGTTATACATTTCGTACAACATTGAGTACAAAACTTGTGTGCAATATTCACGCATAAATTACGGATCTCAAATGCATGTTTAAACACCCTTATAGTGATAAAATGGAAACGCATATAAAACTAGAGCATGAATTTTTCCACTCTTCTTCATTATATTCAAAAATACTTACCCAAACACTTTATTGGAAGTTTTGGATCAAACCGATACGAAATTCTAATTGATTCAATTAATGATGAACGATGATGATGGACACAGCATATGAAGCCGTTTCTCAAATACCGAAAACTTTCAAATGGTAATCTTTCATACATCTCAAATTTGAACATTTTTATTTTAACGTGCGAGCGCATTTGACGTTCCGTTTGCGTGCAAGCTTCGTGTAAACAAAAATTGCAAACGTAAACACTTGTTGCTGATTATAGTGATAGCTTGTGGGCTTGTTGTGAGAGCGGCATAATTTTGGCAATTTAACGAAAATGTCGAGACAATTTGTTGGTTTTTCCGATGCTGATATTTACAAGATCACGCGCCAATCGAACGGAAAAGATGCCGGTATTTTTTGGATTGTTGCTTATCAGGTATCTGGATGTTTGATCTAACTATTTTGTTTATTTTTGTAGGAAAAAATCTTACACGTCCTCACCAAAAACCTGTGCGACTAGGAGGAAAGGCAGTCCCAGCAACAAGCGATCCCGAACCTGCCCAGAACCCAACTCAGTCTAATGTGGCCGACAGCAGCACCAGTTGTGTGGATTCCAGTATCTACCCTAACCATCCGATTCAGCAAGCGGTCGCATTTAAGCCACTTCCGGTCATGATGAATGCACCGGAAGACGAATCGATTTTGGTACTGCCACATGGTCAGCAACAAGCTGGAGGACCAGCTGGTCCCAGTGTTGGAATGTTCAATGGGGTTTCGTTGATGGACAAACCTACACTAGCCGGACTTCCAGCTTCTACGCCTATGGTAAAGGCTGATTCAGATTCCGTCACCCCATTCAAAGGGATGTCGCTGAAGGATTTTGAACATCAACGGAAGATGATGCAGGAGCAAAATCGACAGAAACGCCAAATCCTTCAGAAAGCAATCGACCAGCAGTGAGTTTGATTAAATACCATGTTTTCGGTTTGAAAGTATTTCTTATAAAAGCTTTATTTTTCAGTGCCCAAAAAACAGCGGCCGAGGCAAACAAAATACAAGAAATCAAATCGGAACTAGAAAAACTGGACTCCGAGCTGGCATCGGACGTAGCAATTTTGCGGAAACAGATCGATGCTGCTAGTTTGCACTTCTCCAATGTCGAGTAAGAATGTTACTAACTAGAATTTTTAGTGTTCCCTACTTTGATGCAATAACATTTCATACGCAGAAAAAACTACCTCAACATTGAAAACCTTTTCCTGAAGGCAAAGTTGGACCTGCACCAGGCCCTGGAACGTAAGGAAATGTTAACTGAGCATCTTTGCACTATAATCTCTCACAACGAAGAACGCAAAGCCAAACGCCTCTCGGAATTGATGGAAAAGGTTGGCCTCTCAGTTAATGGCGATCTGGACGATACCGTCAACAGCGACATATCCTCAGCACAAGTTTCTTCCACGGTTGATTCGATTAATAATAATTGAGCTTACTCACTGCCGTACCAATTTAAGCAAAAAACAAAACAGATAAACGTACTAGCCGTGGAGATATTCGATAAGATATTTAACAAACAAAACTAACCAAAAACAAACATCATCAATTTATGATAAAGTGAAACAAATGCGGTGAGAAAATATTCAACTTGAATGATACGGTGAAAAGTGTTCTGCAATAATATTTTAACTGATCTATTTTAACTGTTGCTACAAGTTGATCTTTTGATGAATCTTTTATAACCGTTGCGCTAAGGTTGTTACAATATTCCACATTATGCATGAAAGTATTTTCTTATGAACAAAGAGCGACAAATAGAAACAAACTATTACATTTTTAGATCTTTTTATACAAAATGGAAACAACTAGAACGTAAAATGAGTACTCGCTCTCGAACTATAATAGCAATAGATTAGTGTTTACGAATATTCTATTAAGTATTCTGACGCAATTTACAAACCTCTATCCAAATAAAAAAATTTCCCCTATTTATAGAAAACGGTATTATTTATACATGTTTTACACCAATCATCGTGCGTTTCGTCTTCATGATAGTTACGTTGACCTTTTTTCGATAAATCTTGATATTTAATATTTTTATTTTTCATTTCTTTTAATAATCCCATTTCTCTAAAAAATTTCTCATCACTATTAAAAATAAATTGTTAACCCTTTGACCCTCATCCGTTCTAGAAGTTTTAACCCGCTAAGAGTTCTTGGAGTGTCAACCGTTTTGAACGAAATTTATGGTTTCGGAATCTTCAAAGTAACTTCTTAGAAAAAAAAAATCCGAAAAAAACATGCATTGAAAAAAATACTATAGACCAGCCCAAATGCTCAAAGCACTTCATTTATCGCCTAAGAAAGCTGAAATTAGAAGCAATATGTTGCGAACAAGGATGTTTTCTTTTTAAGATCAGGACCACAAAAATGTAAAAAAGGTGTGTGAAATTCGCACTTTTCAATCAATGAACCGCCAAAATTGTTTAAGTCTTAGTAGGAAAATTTGAAAATTGGACTGGAAAGTTGACGTAATATGACACATTTTCGCATCTTTAAATTCTCAAAATAAGAAACACAGATTTTTTGTAGAGTTTCTAAAGGTAGCGGTAGCGGCCAGGAGGAGAAATTCAAACCGACAATTGGAAGGTTCAGTGCGCTCCAGCTGACCAGCGAAAACGTCCTCAGACTAATAGATTTCGCCGCCTCCAAACAAATGGCCTTACGAAGTACCTTTTTTCAGCACCGCCTCCCACGCAAGATCGTTGTACCAAACGCAATCACAGATCGCCCACGTTTTGATAGACTGCCGGCACTTCTCGGACATTATCGACGACAGACCTTGTCGAGGCGCTATCATCGAGTCAGACCATTATCTGGTGATGGTGAAGATGAGAAGAAGAAACCGACGGTCGCCTCGGTTGAATTGCCTGATTTTGCCTGATTTTTGCGAATGTGATGAAAAATGGGTAGTAAAGAACTGGATTAGGTACCATTGTTGAAGTTAAAAAGTGAAAATGTGGCTGAATGGAAGCAATCGAAAGATTCCCTTTAATTGTTTTTTAAAAGGGAACTAAAGGGAATCTTTCCATTGTTTTGATTGAGTAGAATTATTCAGCCATGTAGGCTCACAACACATAATGAAGTGAAAATGAGGAGTGATGACCAAAAAAATGGTCATCACTTCGAGCGAAATTTCCGTTACTTACGTAGCCTGAATTTGCCTGATTTTTAATTCATCTGTTCCCTGATTTCTGAAAAAAATATTGGCAACCCTGCTCGCAATCGCTCGAAGCAGCGCTGCCAGCAGAGGGCGAGCTGCACGAAGTTCCTCTACCTCTACCTCTACCATCAAGACAGCCATCAACAGTTTTGTGTAGAACGTCATCGGGTATGTGGAACAAGCTCAACGAAACGACTGGTTCGACTAGGAGTGTGGGAGGGTGATGGACGAAGAGAAAGCCACGCGGGCTGAAGTAGTGTAAAAAAGCACCCGTCAAATCGTGAAAAATCACTGAGTCCGAATTTTACAGGAGAAACTGCTTCACCTGGAGGAAGAGCAGCTAAAGCAGCTGCATCGTTTCCAAGAAACACGAAAGTTCTATCAACAAAACTCAACGCATCCCTCAGAGGCTTCGTGCCGCTAGCCGAAATGTGCTTGGATAAGATCGGAGGCATCCTGACGGACAATCGTGAGGTGATCAAAAGGTGGAAAGAGCATTTCGATGAACTCATGAAGGGCACACATGCAGAAGATCAAGACGTTGAGGGAAGGTATATCGCCGGCGTAGCCAACGACGCACGTAGAGAAGTTTCTCCTAAAAATGAGTGAGGAAGGAGTTAAGGAAGCCATTCGCCAGATGAATATATAGCAACAAGTCGGCTGGGAAGGATGGCATCGCAGCTGAACTCATCAAAATGGGCCAGGACAAGTTGGCTGATTGCCTACACCTGTTATAGTCCGGATCTGGGACACATAATAGCTATCGGAGGAGTGAAAGGGGGTAATATGCCCCATCTACAAGAAGTGTGACAAATTAGACTCTGAGAACTACCGGGCGACCACTGTCCTAAATGCCACCTACAAAGTTTTACTTGTAAAGTGGCGTGGAATAAAACTCGTGTAGTTTGGATGAAGTAGAAACTTAGAATAGAATTTATTTGCTGCCGAGCAGGAAAACATATTGCTTGGATACAGTTTGTCTATCTTGACAACGGATTCATAGGTTACAATAATTTATCATAAACTCAACACTCCTCCTTATCCTATGATTACTTCTTGAATTCTGCCACCAGATTCACTCCTGGGTCGCTTGCCTGGCTCGGTTTCCGCGTGGCCGTCCAGGATCTCACTACTCCCATCGTCTTGAAAGTGTACCCGGTGGTGAGTATCTGGATCTCCTCCCCAATCGTCATCCACATAGCCATTTACCACCAGATTCACCTTGTATTGCTCGTGTCGATCATCGGATTTTCGTTTGCGCTTAGAAACCCATTTGTTTCGAATCGCCGTCCTGCCCAGGTTCCAGGTCCCGTTTGAAGCAAGCCCGTTCACTTCTTCCTGCGTACCCACCTTCACACGCCCCATAGCGTTGGTGCAGTTTATTGGTTCGTTCTCTTTTTCGTACTGTAAAGAATCAGGACCAGTAACAGAACTAAAACAAACAAAGTCTTTATACTTGCCTGGGAAAACGCGCCCCCTGCCACTGTGCCTCGACCCTTGCTGCTCATCAGCTGGTCTTGTTTTTATTTGCGGAGGGAGCGCCTCTACAGGTTCCTCCACCATCGATTCAGCTTCTCGATGAATATCACGTAGGGCTTCAACATTTTGTTCACTCTGCAGAACAACGCTTCGACGATCTGCTCCTGGATTGACCCTTTTCGGCGGCCTTGGAGTCATATTGTAGAACAATTCCGTTAGTTCTACCGATGGCTCCTCTGGAATCGATTTAGCCGGTTTCCTTTGGTTCAGTCGGTATAGCCCATCTGTCTCGGATCCAGATGCAATTACGTCACTATCTCCATCCAGGACCTCGCGGTCGGAATACCACCTGCAACCCTTTTTTGCAGATTTTGCTGATGGACAGAAGGTTGGTTGCTAGATCGGAAACTAGAAGAACATCGTGTACTTCGATGGATCCTTCTTCAAGCAACATGGTGACGTTGCCCCTGGCATCAGATTGTATCGTCTCGTTGTTTGCCATGCTACTGGAGTGCACAAAATTCCTCCAAAAATGTCGTGAATACCGAGTCCCTACGCACCACCTATTCATCGACTTCAAAGCCGCTTACGACACGATCGCAACGACCGTGCCAAGCTATGGAAAACCATGGACGGATTTCGGGTGAATTATCGAGTTCATACGCATCATGCAGGGGTGCTTCGACATGGCGGTGGTCTATCCAGCATGATGTTCAACGTGGCGCTAAAAGGTGTTATTCTAAGAGCGGTGAACGAAATGCGGGGCACGATTTTCAACAGATCCAGTCAACTTATCTGATTTGTCGACGACATTGACATGGTCGGCAGATCATCTGCGGCGTTGGAGGAGATCTACCGCAAACTGAAACGCGAAGCAGGAAGAATTGGGTTGATGATTAATACGTCCAAGACGTCGTATATGCTGGCTTGCGGATACGAGACCGACCAAACTCTCCAGCTTGTCCAGTTATAACAAGGTCACGATCGATGGCGACAAGCTGGAGATAGTCGAAGACTTGGTCTATCTCGGCTCACTGGTGATCACAGACAATGGCACCAGCCGCGGCTGCAGCCGTGAGATTCGGCGGCGAATAATCAGCGGAAGTCGTGCCTTCTATGGACTACACAAACAACTGCAGTCGAGAAGACTTAGTCCTCACACGAAGTGTAACCTGTACATGACGCTCATTACACCGGTTGTTCTCTACGGGTACGAGACAAGGATATGGCTCGCGGAGGACCTGCGTACCCTCGGAGTATTTGAGCTCGCTCGACTCTACGGTGAACCCAGTATCCAGAAGGTGGTGAAAGCTGGCCGAATAAGCTGGGCAGGACATGTTATGAGAATGCCGGACGACTGTCCTGCAAAATAGGTGTTTGCTACGAATCCGGTAGGAACGAGACGAGCAGGAGCGCTACGAGCAAGGTGGTTAGACCAAGTGAAGCGTGATCTGGCGAATGTGGGATGTCCGAGCAATTGAAGAACGGTTTTCATGGACCGTGTAAATTTTACGAATTATATTCATCAAGTTATGTCGTGAGGCGAAATACTATGTAAATAAAATAAAGTATGAAAAATATATGAAAAATGCACAACAACACAACTACTTAAACGCGTGTTTTCTCGAAATAAGCTTTCATGCACATACACCCCCTTGGCTCAAAGGGCCTCAAATAGCAAATGATTGAAACGATTTGAAAACGATGCTAATTGAAACGAGTGTGTTTACATTTTTATCGATTTGCCATTATGTTCCTTACAAAAAGTATTTATAAGTCTGGTTTCATCATGAACGTTGTTGACTCTCTTTTAAAATCAAGCTTTCATAAAAAGGGAAGCAAACATAACGGAAAATTGTGCCTAAATGTTTTGTAAAAAAATTTAGAATTACATTAAGGCTATCTAGTTAACTCTTGTAAAGAATCTAAGAAATATACTGTTAAAGAGTTTCATACTAAGTTTTGTATATGTTTTATAGCAGCATTGTAGTGTTACTTATATGTATGTAGACACGTGCTAAGAACCGCATGAGCTTTTAACTTCACCGTTGCACCAGCCGGTGAGTTCATTTTACCGGCATCTGATGAACACATGGCGCGGGAGCGAAAACCTGGACCATCTCTCCACCCAGGGATGAGAAATTCAGAAAAGCTCGCTCTTCGCTAGCCCCACAGTTGGCATTGCCCAGTGTAGCTCATTATCGTTTCCTTCTGTTCGTCGCATACCTTTGTTCTCTTTGCTTTTGGCTGCTGTTGTCTGTGTCCGTCCGATCCGATCGCCTTCCACCTTCTACGCTACCTTAACCGATTGCGGCGCACCGATAAGCAAAAGCACCCACCCGCGTGCTTGCTTGGCTAACAGACGGACTTCATTTAGTACCTTTTCGGTCGTTCCTGTCGTCGGTTGTCGGTTCGAAACTTCGCGCGAATCGTTTTCCGTAGTTTCGGAGTGTGACGTTTTTTTTGTTCTCCGTCTGTTTGTGGACAACGGTCGAATACTCTTCCTTCGGGATATCCTGTGAATTGGTTCCTCGTGGTGCTCTGGGCGGTGTTGATTCGTCCTGTGCCTAAACGTTTTCGGTTCCCATTGTTCTGTGCCTCGTCTGTTGTTGGAGGCGTCATTGCATGCTGCATCAGATTTGCATCACATCGGCAGCTCACTCGTTAATACGAGGAGCAATGACAATAGTTTTGTGCACTAGTATATTGTGTAAGTGTATTCGTGTGGTAGTAGTTAGTAATTGAAAGCGTGATTCTAGTTTTTTTTGCTTACTCCCCGGAGCCGCATTGTGCGATTGTACTCGGCTGCATTTTTCTTCTCGCTGAATAGAATTTTCCGAATTGGTGGCAGCCCAGAAGATAACAAAAAGATCTTTTCAAGTACGCCTGTGAATGGAATTTCGTGCACCGAAGAATAAACCGACTATCTATCTACCTTTAAAGTCGTTCTTGATTTTTAATGGAATAAAACAACAACCCCGTGGGAAGTTTTTTTTAGTGAGGCTGCTACAGTTTGTACGAAAGTTTAACGGCCAGATCTTCACGTGGCTAAACCAACACATCTCACCTACATCAGCACGTGGAGTGTGGGTGTCGTTCTGGGATTGAGAGGAGGAGATTCTCATCTCATCTATGGTGTGTCTGTATCCGGATTCAAACAGGAAGAACCTCAGGCCTCGCACACTCAATCGGGGGCATTATTATCATCAGTTGTGCAAACTTTGGAAGCCCATCTACAAAATACCTACACCAAAGTACAACTCGTGAATATGGAAATGGGAATTATCTGTGAATGGTTTTAAAATTGTTGGGCTGAAGGCAGTTTTGTTTTTCGATTCGAAACCACATCTTCAATATTTGCATTTATACATAAACGGTTTCAATTCATGGGTACTTGGAAAATCGACTAGCATTTTCGATATATAAAGTGTCAATCGAATCGAAACATTAGTGGAAGTTTTCTCGTGTTTCAACAGAAGTCAACAGAAGCGAAAATTGTACTTAAGGATATTTCTGAAAGCAGCTTGTAGTCTAAGGTAAGAAACATTCAAATGAATTGATCTCATTTTAAAATTAAATATCTGGTCAACGCAGTCCAAACATCAGAATCTGAAATCTGAAACGAAAATCTGAATCTTAATACTGAATTTGGAATCTGAATCTGGAATCGGGATCTGAAAAATAAATCAGAAATTTGAAATATGAATCTGAAATATGAATCTGAAGCCTGAAATATGAATCTGAATCTGAATCTGGAATCTGAATATGAAATCTGAATCTGAAATCTGAATCTGAAATCTGAATCTGAAATCTGAATCTGAAATCTGAATCTGAAATCTGAATCTGAAATCTGAATCTGAAATCTGAATCTGAAATCTGAATCTGAAATCTGAATCTGAAATCTGAATCTGAAATCTGAATCTGAAATCTGAATCTGAAATCTGAATCTGAAATCTGAATCTGAAATCTGAATCTGAAATCTGAATCTGAAATCTGAATCTGAAATCTGAATCTGAAATCTGAAATCTGAAATCTGAATCTGAAATCTGAATCTGAAATCTGAATCGGAATCTGAAATCTGAATCTGAAATCTGAATCTGAAATCTGAATCTAAAATCTGAATCTGAATCTGAAATCTGAAATAATCTGAATCTGAAATCTGAATCTGAAATCTGAATCTGAAATCTCAATCTGAAATCTCAATCTGAAATCTCAATCTGAAATCTCAATCTGAAATCTGAATCTGAAATCTGAATCTGAAACCTGAAATCTGAATCTGAAATCTGATCCTGAAATCTGAATCTGAAATCTGAATCTGAAATCTGAATCTGAAATCTGAATCTGAAATCTGAATCTGAATCTGAAATCTGAATCTGAAATCTGAAGCTGAAACCTGAATCTGAAATCTGAAATCTGAATCTGAAATCTGAATCTGAAATCTGAATCTGAAATCTGAATCTGAAATCTGAATCTGAAATCTGAATCTGAAATCTGAATCTGAAATCTGAATCTGAATCTGAAATCTTAAATCCTAAATCTAAAATCTGAATCTGAAATCTGAATCTGCAATCTGAATCTGAAATCTGAATCTGAATCTGAAATCTGAATCTGAAATCTGAATCTGAAATGTGAATCTGAAATCTGAATCTGAATCTGAAATCTGAAATCTGAATCTGAAATCTGAATCTGAAATCTGAATCTGAAATCTGAAATCTGAATCTGAAATCTGAATCTGAAATCTGAATCTGAAATCTGAATCTGAAATCTGAATCTAAAATCTGAATCTGAATCTGAAATCTGAATCTGAAATCTGAATCTGAAATCTGAATCTGAAATCTGAATCTGAAATCTGAATCTGAAATCTGAATCAGAAATCTGAATTTGAAATCTGAATCTGAAATCTAAACGCTAAACCTCTATTCTGAATCTGAAATCTGAGTAGGAAATACAATTTTGAAATCTGAATCTGAAATCAAAAATAGTTATCTGAGATCTGAACCAAAATATCAGTTAAAGCTTCAGTTCAGTTTTAGTTCAGTTTCCATTCAGTTTCAGTTCAGTTTCAGTTCAGATTCAGTTCAGATTCAGTTCAGATTCAGTTCAGTTTCAGTTCAGAGTCAGTTTCAGTTAAGTTTCAGTTCAGTTTCAGTTCAATTTCAGCTCAGTTTCAGCTCAGTTTCTGTTCAATTTCAGTTCAGTTTCAGTTCAGTTTCAGCTCAGTTTCAGCTCAGTTTCTGTCCAATTTCAGTTCAGTTTCAGTTCAATTTCAGCTCAGTTTCAGCTCAGTTTCAGTTCAGTTTCAGTTCAGTTTCAGTTCAGTTTCAGTTCAGTTTCAGCTCAGTTTCAGTTCAGTTTCAGTTCAGTTTCAGTTCAGTTTCAGTTCAGTTTCAGTTCAGTTTCAGTTCAGTTTCAGTTCAGTTTCAGTTCAGTTTCAGTTCGGTTTCAGTTCAGTTTCAGTTCAGTTTCAGTTCAGTTTCAGTTCAGTTTCAGTTCAGTTTCAGTTCAGTTTCAGTTCAGTTTCAGTTCAGTTTCAGTTCAGTTTCAGTTCAGTTTCAGTTCAGTTTCAGTTCAGTTTCAGTTTAGTTTCAGTTTAGTTTCAGCTCAGTTTCAATTCAGTTTCAATTTCTTTACAGTTCAGTTTCAGTTCATTTGACTTTTCCTTCTATTTATAGTAACGAGCTAAATCAAAAAGTTAAAGCTATAAAAAAATTATATCTCCACCTCACAAGGTCGATAGAAGTTCTCATTTGATACTATATCAAACCAAAAAGTTCACTAATGGTTCATTGGAATGCACGTATTCTTAAAATGTGTACATGAAGGCCAATCTAAATTTTCGAAAGCTTATACTGCTCACTCATAGTGTGTAAGTTAATTCAAATTTTGCAAACACGTGGGCATGTTGAATGTGCTATTCAGTTTAGAAGCAAGTGAGAATGTAAGGTTTACTTATTCCGCTTATCTTTGATCTTCCCCTTTAAATGCTATTTAAAGGTAGGCATTTAAATGAAATAATTTTTCAAATGCCTTGTTTGCCTTTTCTCGCTTGAATACCTTCTCACTCATCTTGCCCATTATAATTACTCATCTTATTTATCGTTATCACATCGTTCGTTTTGCTCTCTTGGTGTGTCTTGTTTCCAATCTTTTTTTTTCCTACTATTCATCTTCTCTTCTCTCATTCTCACAAATTAACGGGCTTGTGGCTCGTGCTAAGATGTCTTCGCGTTAACAAAAGATTTAAACGTTATTGTCATGAAACTTTTTTTTCAGACGCCTCTTCATCTTCCTAAACTACCGCGTTTTGCATTCTTTTGCTGATTTCGATTTCTGTTGCCTGCCGTTTGTTAATTGAGTATGTTAATTATTATGGCTGGTGTTGTTGCTTGTGGTGTTTTTTTTCTCATCTCATGTTTATTTCAATTTTCCACACCGGGAACGTTGCACCATAAAAAAATGCAATCATGAATCTTGTGTTTTCCGAGCCGCTGCCGATCCATGATTCTTTAACATGACGGTGTGAATGTTCTGACAATGGAACTGCGTTACTGCAATTTGCTTTTTTTCTCTATCTCTTGTTTTATAGCTCCAAATTGCTTGTTGTGAGGTGGATTGAGAGATTTAGAAGTGTCTTTGTAAACCGGGACAACGCTTGTGAAACTTAAACTTAAAGTTTATCTTTTAATGGAGCATTACTCGAATGTCAAAAGTGTGTTTTACTATTTAATCTTCATAAACAAAAACATTTAAAAAACTACTCGTTTCTCGTCGTGGAACCTGGGTTCACATCCAATAAATAAACTTCACCCAAAAATCTAAGGAAATCGTGTGCAGAAAAACAGTCCGTAGACCACAGAGGAAATTGTAGCAAGAGGTGCCTATAGTTCAAAAAACTTGCTAGCCAAACACGGCTGAATCGTGTTGCCAGTTCATTGAACAGGCGTCATCGGAATGCCCAAAGCATCTACGATCAAATCGATCAGATTTTATGGTAGCAGCAGCGCAATTGGTATAGCTTAATACTCCTTAAAGTAAACTTCGCGTGGATCATCAGAGCGATGCATTCGGTGAATTTGTCTGAATAAGCGCCGAGCGTGTTTGGTGTTAGCTCGTGTGTAAAGCGGGATATCGTTAAGTTGAATTAGGATCTGAACTGTGTAAAAGTCAAGCTAAATGACTCTGATTTTCATTTTGTATATCTTGATTTTTGTAGGGTAAATTTTGGGATTTTTACCAAATTTGCCCAGATATTGCTCGGTTTACTGGTCGTCAATTTTAACATCGAATGCTTTGGCCAGGTTTTTGTATAAAATTGCCTGGATTCGATTGGCTCGGATACGTTTTCAAGGCTTCGAAAAGAATTTTTTTTCAAATTTTTTAGAGAATTTCCATATTACATTCTGTTATTCGTTATCTGTTACCTGTTACCTGAAATGCATTTGATTGACTTTTTTAAATCATTAGATCATTTTTTTCAATTTACATTTTATTTTATTTGTCAAAATGTAAATGCTTGGGAATATTTTAAGTGATTTAATAGAATTATTAAAACATTAATAATATTCATCGAATTCTGATTCACAGCAACTTTAAATCATAGGGTACTAAAATGTATTTTTATAAAAAGTCTTAGAAAAATTCACAATTTACGTAATAAATTACAGCCTTTTTTATTTCTTCCTTTAAATTATTTTTTACAGTATTCCTAAAGTAACACGAATCTTTTTGAATATTTCTGTAATGTAACTTCTGTAACATTTTCTGTAATGAGAAATGATTTAAATCCTGATTCGATGAAATTAAATTCAATATAGTAAACTGTAACTCTGAATTTTGTTGCATTTTCTCATCAATGTTAAAAAGCTGGCTTCAGGAAAATGTAATTTAGTTTTTGATTTAAAAATTGCATGTCCATTGAGATGTTGAATGAAACTCAAAAGTTTTCTTCGCAAATTCTAATCAATTATCATGATTTTTTACATTTGAGAGTAAACACATGTTTAGTGGTACAGGTTTTCAATTTTTTATTTAATTTTCTCATATTTGGTTTTATACTCTCTTTTTTGTTTTGGAACTTGGTTCATATAATTCTTGAGATTATTTTTTCCAAGCTTCTTCTGTTTGAAGATGTTATTGAATCAAAACCTGTTTCTGACTTATGTTGGATTTTGTTTAGTTTTTAAGCATCTAAACATGAAAGGAAGGAGAGGACTTTGTCTATCGTTTCTTAATTTTTCATTTTTTTTAATGATGAAATTTTCATGGAATCACAAAGTTGACAGCATTTTGTTCTCAAACTACTTTAACACATTTTTAACATTTTATTTAAAATCTTCTAAATCAATTGAAGTTTGCCTTATAATAATTATGTACAATCGTTGAATTTAATTTTCCTTGAGTTTAAATATGACATTCTCAAATATTACCGTAAAACTTATTTTAAGCTACCAGAATCCAATCACGATTATTTTATTGTATTGGAGTTTTTTTGTTTAGTTTTGCAATAAAATGAATAAATCCAGACTTTTATTCAACAATATCTGGGCAAATCCGATCAATCTTTGGGGTCAAGGTTTGGGTAGAAAAGCTTAAAAAATGTTAAATTTGCCTTGATTCTGCAGCAAAACTATTGATTTTTTTTCACCCCGTAAGGTAGATTCACTATTACATTCAAGTATTTTACTGGTGCCACGTAAAGAGTACATTGGATATGAAAAAGGGCACCAAAACTTCCTACATAAAGATGGATGAGCATCAGTAAGTCTTGATTGCTTTTGGCGCCTTCCTACTCGGGGTCAAGGTGTGTATATATAGGAGGTGTTACTTATTTACTTACTTAATGATCCCGCGCCAATCCTCCGGTGCATAGGGCCGTGGTAAAAGACCTCCACTGTTGACGATCCGGAGCCAGCGTCTTCACCTGGTCCCAGTCAAGATTCTCGTCGACAGTTCGGATTTCAGCGGCTAGGCTTCGCCGCCACGAGTTTCTGGGTCTGCCTCTTCTTCGATTACCTTCTGGATTCCAATCTAGCGCCTCTCTGCAAATCTCGTTTTCATCTTTTCGCAGCGTGTGCCTAATCCATCTTTACTTACGTTCCCGAATCTCAATTTCTAGCGCCCTTTGATGACACTGGCGATGTAGTTCCTCATTTGAGATCCAGTTACCAGGCCACCAAGCGCGGATGATATTCCGCAGGCAGCGGTTTAAAAATACTTGCAGTTTTCGCGTCGTCACCGCATATGTGCACCAAGTTTCACACCCGGACAACAATACGGATTTGATGTTTGAGTTGAAGATTCGGATTTTTGTTCGTAGAGAGATCTGACGTGAACGCCAGATGTTTCGGAGACTCGCAAACGCAAATCGGGCCTTTCTGATCAAGGTTCCGATGTCTTTCCTGGTACCACCATCAGGCGTTATCTGGCTACCAAGATACTGGAAGCACTCCACTTTCTCAACTTGTTGCCCAACTACCATGAAACTGGAGGGATTTCCTGTGTTGATTTCCATCGACTTGGTCTTTCCGACATTAACTTTGAGACCTGCTGCCTTGGAACTTTTGGTGAGGTCGTCGAGTTTGCTCTGCATATCCGGTTGTGTTTGAGCGAGCAAAACAATATCGTCAGCCAAGTCAAGGTCGTTCAGTTGCTCCATTGTTGAAGGATTCCACGGCAATCCTCGGTTCGGTGCACAGTCGATCGATCCAGTCAGAATCTCATTCATTACGATTAGAAAAAGTAGCGGTGATAAAATACATCCTTGTATCACTCCAGCAGTTACCGGTATTGGTTCGGACAAGACACCCCTGTGCAAGACCTTGCACGAAAATGCCTCGTATTGTGCTTCGATGAGATGGTCTAGTTTCTCTGGGACCCCTCGTCGCCTTAGAGCCGCCCAGATGTTTTCATGGTTAAGTCGGTCAAATGCTTTTTCGAAATCAACGAACACCAGCAGAAGAGAGTCCAATATGATTCGTGGAGTTGTGATGTGGTCCACACATGATCGTCCGGATCGGAATCCAGCTTGTTGCCGTCGGGGTGTAGCGTCGATTTTCTTCTGGATCCTGTTCAGGATCACTTTGCAGAGTACTTTGAGGGTTGTACAGATCAACGTTATGCCTCGCCAGTTACCGCACTCTGTCAGGTCTTCTTTCATCGGGACCTTTACGAGGATACCCTGCATCCAGTCGGCTGGGAATGTTGCAGTATCCCAGATGTCAGCGAAAAGACGGTGCAACATTTGTGCTGACAGGGCAGGGTCAGCTTCCAGCATTTCAGCAGGGATACAATCGATCCCAGGTGCTTTGTTGGATTTCATGTTGCCGCTTCTATTTCAGCCAGCGAGGGCGCTTCCGAGTTGATGCCGTTTATGCGATTTACTGTTGGCGCTTCAAGCTGCGGGTTCTGTTGGCCATCGCTATTCGTGACTCGGAAGAGTTGTTCGAAGTGCTCAGTCCATCGTTTGAGCTGATCTGTTCGATCGGTCAATAACTGACCTGCTCGGTCTTTCAGCGGCATTCTTGCATTAGTCCTTGCACCACTGAGGCGTCGAGAAATGTCATAAACTAATCGGATATCTCCATTGGCGGCGGTTCTTTCTCCCTCTTCGGCTAGGGAGTTTGTCCAGGCTCTCTTGTCTCGTCTACAAGCTCGTTTAACTGCCTTTTGCAGCTCCGCATATCGTAAGCGGGCGGCTGCTTTGGCTGACCCAGTACATGCCTGCTCAATTCCGACTTTCGCCTTTCTCCGATCATCGATCATCCTCCAAGTTTCATCCGACATCCATTCACTTCTTTTTCCTCGAACTTTATCGAGAGTACCATGGCTCGTCGTGATAAAGGCATTCTTGATTCCACACCTTCGACTGTTCCGTCTGTCGGCAGCTCCGAGGCTCGGGATTCTAGCTGTTCAACATATGCCCTTTTCACCTCTGGATTCTCCAACCGGCGGACGTCGTATCGACACCCGACATTCTCCTCGCGCCGTTGGACACGTGCAACTCTCAGTCGTATCTCGCCAAGGACGAAGTGGTGGTCAGATGCAATGGCTGCGCTTCGTTTGTTGCGGACATCAAGAAGGCTTCTTCTCCATTTTCGGCTGATGCAGGTTTGGTCAATTTGATTTTCTGTTCGGCCATCCGGGATACCCAAGTGACCTTATGTGCTGGTCGATGGGGGAAGAGCGATCCACTGATCACCATGTTGTTGTTGCCACAAAATTCTACAAACAGCTCTCCGTTTTAGCTCATCTGTCCTAGGCCATGGTGCCCCATGATGCGCTCAAGGTCCTGATTGTCGGAGCAAATTTTTGCGTTGAAGTCGACCTAATGGATTTGAATGTCACCTTTCGGAATTCTCTCTACCACGCTGTTCAGTTGACTGTAAAACTGCTCTTTCTCCTGCAAATCGGCAACGTCAGTTGGCGCATAACACTGGACTATTGTAAGGTTTCTAACCCGTGTTCTGAATCAGGCTACGATTATTCTTCCGTTTATCGGTTCCCATCTTATGAGGGCCGCATGGGCCTGCGGGTTTAATAGGAAACCAACTCCTCGTTCCAGAGTAGCATGTTCTCCTCGTATGCCAGAGTAAAGCAGGACTTGCGCGGACTGTGTCTTGTTTTCCCCAGTGTTAGGCCAACGGACTTCGCTCGGTCCCAGAATTTCAAGCTTAAGGCGGCTAGCTTCTCTAGCAAGTTGAGCCAGCTTGCCTTGTTGGGCAAGGGTTAAAACATTCCTAGTTCCAATTCGTGTCCGTGTTTTCATGCTAAAAGTCGTCGCCAAAGTTCCAGGTCGGTCATTTCTTTCGGATTCCGTAACAAGTTTATGAATAGGGAGCAGAAGCTTGTTAGCCTAAACTTAACAAATATCAAAATTCCTGATTCGAACATTTGGCTATTTAGGCTATGCAACTGCAGAACTCATGGAGTTTGTTTACCAACAAACCACAGAAAAGCTGAGTAAATAATCATATGTTTGTTAACAAACTCATTGAGAGCACCGCCCACTTCTCGCCTCTGTGAAAGTAGGAGAACCTCGTGTTTCAAAAACCCTTGCTCTGGGTGATTTGAATGAACTGCCAGAGCATGACTAGTGGCGCCATGACTATTTTTATGATACGAATGAAAACAAAAATTTATTATCAAACTCCACAAAAACATTTCCGAAATTATCTCTCCGTTGTGTTTTTTTCGTGCGAAGACGAACACAAAATAAAAAATTGTATACTAATTAGATAAACCCTGCAAGAGTTATACATGTTCGCAAATATTTTTGTCTCCATTTTCATATATTAGAAGTTAGGCTGGAACAAATACCTAATTCTTCTTTTGTCACCCCCCCCCTTCGAAATTTCCAAAAACCCGAAGGGGAAAAAAATAAAGTTTGAAATAAATTATGTAAATTCCAATAAAAAATTCCATTATCTGAAATATTACAAGACTAAAAAACAAATTTAAGAAGATGGGAATTATATCACCTTTTGTTTTCTTGATTTCATTAAATTATTCGATACAAAATTACTTGATTTATAGGTTTTGTGCAACAATATAGTATGCAATTTTGTTTTATACAAGCTTCCGTGCAATTTATTCCATTTGTTTTGTTTTTCGCATTATTTTTTATTGTCCCCCCCCTCCTCGCGATGTTCCAACTTCGAGGGACAAAAGAAGGATTTGAAATTTGTTCAGGCCTTATGGAGTGAAGAAAACAAGTGCCACATGAAATCTACCTAATCTGCGTCAAAGAAAAACACCATCGCGGTTCAAAATGATGTCTCCGAAAAAAAAAAGAAAAACTGTAGATCTGCCATATTTTACATTACTTTAGATGTAACTTTAGAATACTTTTCCTATCAGGGAGTGTAAACTTCAACAAGAGGACTAAATTTTACACTAAAAAAATCAACAAAAAAATAATCAAAAAGAGTGTAATATTACATCTTTTTCTAATTACACTTTGGGGAAAATTGATCCCTCTCATTGTAGATTTCGTTTACTTTTGCTGTAGTAAATTTTTCTGCTGAGTATGAATGATAGAGCTTCTCAACGATTATTGTACTGTACTTATGTAATATCGAGTGGAAAGTTTCTTTAGCAACAGCGCATTTATTAGTATTTTTATGCATTCTTGACCACGCGATAACAGTGCTTGCGCCATTTTATTCTATGACTTGTTTACCAACTTGAAACTTTAATCACAATTGAAAGTTCTAAAAGGTGATGCGGTCAAAATTTGGTCAAGGGAAAACGCGTGTAAATCGGTGTAATCGTTTATTTAAAAAATTAAATTTAATTTCTTTTTCAAGTTTAGTTACCTAGTGTAAAATTCAGGAAAAATATTCAGTTAGGCTTCCGCTTTTCCAAATCCGACTTGCCGGGCCTTACGCATAACCCCTGCCATCAGATAATGTACAGCCACCTTGTCCACCTTCTTCGCCGCAGAAAGCCAGTTTGCCTTGAACTGCTGCTCGTCCTTAGCAGTTTTTTTAGTCTTCTTTAGGTTCCGCTTGACAATAGCCCAGTATTTCTCAATTGGGCGGAGCTCTGGCGTGTTGGGAGGGTTCTTGTCCTTGGGCACCACCTGCACGTTGTTGGCGGCGTACCACTCCATGGCCTTTTTACCGTGATGGCAAGATGCCAAGCCCGGCCAAAACAGTACGGAACAACCGTGTTTCTTCAGCAAATGTTTATTCGAACACTCTTTCACGTAAATTTCTTGGTTGACAGTCCCGGAAGCTATGAAAATGCTGCTTTTCAAGCCACAGGTACAGATGGCTTGCCAAACCAGATATTTCTTCGCGAACTTTGACAGTTTCATGTGCTTGGAAATGTCTGCTAACTTTCCCCTTCCTTTTGCCGTATAAAACTCCTGTCCCGGAAGCTGCTTGTAATCGGCTTTGACGTAGGTTTCGTCGTCCATTACCACGCAGTCAAACTTCGTCAGCATCGTCGTGTACAGCCTCCGGGATCGCGCTTTGGCCGTCGTATTTTGTTCATCATCGCGATTTGGAGTCACTACCTTCTTGTAAGTCGATAGTCCGGCTCGTTGTTTGGCTCGATGCACGGTTGTAGACAATACACCCAGCTTATTTGCGGCATCTCGGAGAGAGAGGTTAGGGTTTCGCTTGGAACTACTGGCAACTCTCTTTGTCGTCTCAGGGCTTCTGGTTTTCGATTTCCCCCCGATTCAGACTTCCTGGCTGTCGACAAACGTTCCCCAAACACTTTAATTACATTTGTAACGGTTGATTTGGCAACTTTTAGCGATTTTGCCAGCTTTGCGTGCGAGTAGCTCGGATTTTCGCCATGCGCGAGCAAAATTTTGATACGCTGCTCTTCTTCCTTGGACGGCATTTTGACAACTGAAGAGTAAATTTCAAAATCAAAATAGGAGCAACATTCTACACACACACACCTTCAAAATAAGGGGTGTTAAGGTTTTTTAAATGCAAAATTGAAAGAAATACGTCAAGTTGATATTGACCAAATTTTGACCGTATCACCCTTAGCACCAATTCCAAAGGTTGTATATAAGTAGTGAAATTGATTGAATCTACGCTCGTGTAGACCATTTTCAAGATTTTACGCCTCCAAACTCAAATCAATCAATTCATAGTTTTCTCAACCTTACGAAACAAATAAAAACAAGAAATAAACCTTCCGTCGTAATTCACTGTCTGATATTCTCAAGTGCACTTCCTCTCCGATAGGACGCAGCGCGTCTGGGTTCAATAATAATTGCTGCTCACCCTTCACACGCTACGCATTAGGAATATATTTTCGATTAGAGTGGCTCAAACATGGAAATTCCAAATGGTTGGATAACTGGAACTTATGAAAATTTGATTTGAAGATGGAACTTTATCAAAAGAAGAACTCCAAAGCGTGAGATTTTTCCATCTTTTCAGGATAAAATTTTAATCATTTTCGAACTGTCAACTTAACTCAACTATTTTTTAGTAGTTGAAAATTCAATGAGTTGTATCTTTCAACTTAAAAGTCACCATGAGTGTATTCACTTGATACTGTAGGAACAAGTGAATCTTCTTCAGTTTTTTTTTTATCAGTCTCGAGTTGTTGTTGATTCAGCTTCTACATATGTACCCAAAAAAAGCACACAGCAGGATGTACCAATAATAACAGCACCAGTAGAGATAATTTGAACAAGTTTCTGAAGTATATAGACAGCAAACACATGGAAGCGCCCATTGGAAATCAAGTTCTAAACACACTTGCCAAATCGAATAGTTAGGTATAGTTATCTATAGCGCAATATTCGTTTCAATCTGTGCGCCAACAGAACTACAGGTATACATCAGCTTAAACGTTAGCTGTTATACACTTATAGTTTTTTTTTATTATTATTATTATGGCGTATTAGATTCGTCTGCCTCGCCGTGCTACAAAAAGTAGGTATTGCCATTTACGATCCAATCGGTGCCGTGGAATACACGGTATTGTAATTTTATGGCAATCATATTTGTGAGGTCATTAGACAGTTACCGGAAACGGTCGAATAATAAATCAGCTGTCACGCTACATCAGCGCATCAACCTGTTTGTTGGCCTATCACAGAAAAGAAGTTTGGATCAAAAAGCTTGGAAAATTGAAATGCTGAATCAGGTTTGTAAATTAAATCCTATGAAATCTGTGTTTTGTACAGTTATGATAAGTTCAATCCCATTTGACTTAATAAAGTCATAGGAAAAAATAATCCCTTTATGCTGCCAACATGTTTTGGCTCAATTATGCTTGGAATGTCATAAACCGTGTCACCGATCGTTTGACAACTGCCAATTTGCTAAATTTTCTCCAACTGAAGCATAGACTCATCGTGGTGGGCAAATAGACAGATTGTCAGGAAAATAGAGACATATGGCCACTTGCAGACAGAAAGCCATCGGACTGACACCTGAATGCATTTGCTTTTGCTGTCGGATAGCCACATGGAATTGGACATGGACGGAATAGCAAGAAGATGATGACGAACCAACAGCACCAAAACTTACCGAACTCGAACCAAGCCGTTAATCAGCAGGTGACCGGGTGCTTCGAACACTGCACTCGGGGAAGTGTTTCTTCCTTTTCGGATGTGTCTCTTTGTCCAGTACCCTAACAAGAGTAGGAGGTAGCTAGTAAGCTATGTAGGTAGGAAGGTTTATCCTCCAGAGTGAAACAGAACAATTCGTAGCAAGTCCAAAGTCACATGGATGACCGAAAAAATAAGTTCAGCAAGAACATCCGTTGCTACGATGTGGTTGAAATGTATCTCCTTCTTTTGGAGAAGGAGGAACATGGTTCTCCTGAATAATTAATACTTTGTTAGGGTGGGTCAGAAACCTTAAACTCAAATATTCTGGATTCTTTGTTTTCAAAAGGATTTTGTTAAAGAATGATGTAGAAAGGGGTTTAAAAATATTTTTTCATTAGTCAAACCCCAATTTAATACACTTGACAGTGGATTGTAGCCATTCTTATTGTCTGTAATATTTTACAAAATCATAAACAAAAGATAATTTTCTTAATTCTGAATCATCTAGTTATGATTGCGGAATTTCTAACGAAGAAAAACTAAAATTATTAGAAAATTTAAAAAAAAATCAAAATTGTATGTATGATAAAAGTATTTGAAAATTAACATAATTTTCAGATAAGTAACTTTATTTGCAACGAATTGGTGATTTTAAAGTTACTGAATCTTGGAATATCATGTATGATCCCGTTTCCTTGAAATTTTGTGATATAAGAATAATCTCAATGAACTCTTTTTGGGGTTACAGCATATGGTAACTGAAAAAGAAAAATTAAGGACACAATTTAAAAAAGATGCCTAACCATTTGTTTAAAATAATTTAACGTTTATCCGGATTGGCCTTTGAAGTGAAGAAAACGTGTTCACCAAGGTTTTTCTACACGGTTTTCGGGAATTAACACGGTTTTTGACAGAAAATAGTCCTTTTGAACGGTAAACACTTAGAAAATTTCAAAGTTGGGGATATCTTGGCTCTGAGACTAAGAACGTGAGACATGAGACCTGAAACCTAACACCTGAGACCTGAGACCTGAGACCTAAGACAAGAGACATGAGACTAGAGACTTGAGACTTGAGACTTGAGACTTGAGACTTGAGACTTGAGACTTGAGACTTGAGACTTGAGACTTGAGACTTGAGACATGAGACATGAGACCTGAGGCATGAGACAAGAGCCATGAACATGAGACCGGAGACCTGCGACATGAGACTTTAGACCTGAGACATGAGACAATAAACATGAGACTTGAGACCTGAGACATAAGAGAAAAGGTATGGGACTTGAGACCTGAGACATGAGACATGAGACCTGAGGCCTGAGACAAGAAACTGAAGACTTAAGACATTACCCATGATACATGAGACATGAGACTTGAGACATAAGACATGAGACATGAGACATGAGACATGAGACATCAGACCTGAGATCTGAGACCTGAGACCAGAGAAATGGGACCTAAGATCTGAAACTTGAGACTTAAGACATGACATCTGAGAGCTTTTTTTTTTTAGTTGATCACCCTGGTGGTAAATCCTGTTTACGGATTGCATTCCAAGGCACGGCGAGCGAACGAGTCCCCCCAGTATGCTACTCTGGGTCCATGGGTGCAATTGGACGACTCATGATATTAAGTACCCCTACGCCATAAAGTCCATCTGGGGCCGCAGACCTGGTTCCCACCTTGAACTGTTTAGTACACTATGCTTCAATAGTGGGAGGTCTATTCGCGCTAATGCGCTCCAAGGCAATACATATTAACGAGACCACTTTAAGCAAAACCTCTCCTCCTTACGACTCGACGCCTGAACTCTCCTCTAACGGCTTGAGAACCGACATCTCCTCTCAGTGACTCGAGATTCCCACACAAACCTCTCCTCTTCGCGAATTGAGGCCTGATCTCTCCTCTAACGACTCGAGATCCGACCCCTCCTCGCATCGACTCGAGGCTACCTCTCCTCTGCACGATTCAAGGCCCGATCTGTCCTCTAACGACTTGAAATCTGACCTCTCCTCGCAATGGCTCGAGGTGACCACTTGTACCCCTCCTCTCGTTGATAAGGGGGCCTGATCCCTCCTCTTACGACTCGAGACCCGACCCTCATCATAAAGACTCGGGGTTGAACACACAAACCTCTCCACCTGAAGGTTTGAGGCCTGACCTCTCTTCTAACGACTTGAGGCCCGACCTCTTATCTTAATGGGTTCGAGGTTTGCCACCTTGCCCGTCGTGTGCCTGATCGAGAGCAGCTTATCCTAGATTCGCGCCTGTCACGGCACACGCGCGGGACTTAACGCAACGACTCGGATGATTCCCGACGAAGACGTCATCCTACTCCGACTCGAATGGCTCACCCGGCGTCGAGAGCCACTCTACCCGTGGGTATTCCCCGAACGTGGAATATCCCTTTCCCAACGATTTCCACTGCGCAGAAGGTCAAGTCTTATCCCCGCAGCTTCTGTCGTTGAGAACCGCCGTACTCAGATACTCCCCGAAGGTGGAGCATCCTACGCACGAACGCGGCGCACCCACGGCATCCGCTACGCAGAAGGTATTGTCTTATCTTTGTAGCTTCAAACCGAGGGGTCGGACGCACTCTACTCGACAGCCCCCCGTCGATGGGGTCAGTCTACTCCGACCGATGTCCGGTCTTCTTTATTTCCCTTGGCTGGCAACCCTAGGATTTTTGGCCCGCGGATTTTCCTGCCCGTTGTGTGCCAGATCGAGAGCAGCTTATCCTGGACTCGCGCCTGTCACGGCACACGTACGGGACTTGGAACGCTACGACTCGGATGTTTCCCGACGGTGACGACATCCTACACCGACTCGAGAGGCTCGCCCGGCATCGAGAGCCTCTCTACCCGTGGGTATCCCCCGACAGTGGTTAACCCTCTTCCCTCGAGATCCGCTACGAGGAAGGTAAAGTCTTATCTCCGCAGTTTCCCTCTTAGAAAGCGGCACTACTCGGATACCCCCCGACATTGGGGTATCCTACACACGTTCGCGGCGCACCCCTGACCTCGGCTACGCAGAAGATGTTGCCTTATCTTTGTAGCTTCGATCAAGGGATCGGACGCACACTACTCAGATGCTCCCCGTCGATGGAGTCATCCTACACCGTTCGCGGACTGCCGTTGGCTCCAGCTCCTCTGCAGGGCAGTCATGATCCGGGTGAACTCACCGCTGACCGCATGCCAGCGACATCTGAGAGCTGAGACATGAGACATGAGCTGAGGTCTCAGGTGTCATGCCTCAGGGGTCATGCCTTAAGCCTTGAGACTTGACTCAGGTCTCTGGTCTGAAGTCCTCCATCTCAAATCTCAGGTATCAGTTCTCAGGTCTCATGTCTCAATTGTCAGGTCTCAAGTCTCGGATACGTGGTCCATCTTTTAAGCCTGAAGTCTCAAGTCTCAAGTCTCAAGTCTCAAGTCTCAGGTCTCAGGTCTCAGGTCTCAGGTCTCAGGTCTCAGGTCTTAAGTTTCAAGTTACATGTCTGATTGTTTTATGTTTCCAAGCAACAGAATTTAAATGGTCTATTTTTACACTGTTTTCGGGAATAAACACAGTTTTTAAAATTTTGATAGTTTGACAATTTTGAAAATATGTCATAATGACCTTTTTAGTCAATCTAGTTGAGTTTTAAATTTTGTAATTTTGTCAATTTAGCTATTATTGACAATTTTGTCAATTTTGTATTTTTATTTTCATTTTATCACTTTTGTAAATTGCATGATTTATTGTAAAATTTGAGAAAATTGAAAACAAATCAACAAAAATGGACAAAATTAACAAAACTGACAAAAATTTGGAAAAAATTGAAAAAAGTTCCAAATAAGATAAACAATACAGAATTATCATGAATCGTAAAATTGACGAAATCGACGAAATTGATTAAAAATGACGACGACCCAATTTTAAAAATTAATAAAATTGAAAAAATAGACAAAATTGACAAGAATGACAAAAATAAAAGGGTAAAACTGTTTGAAATTATCAAATTGGCATAGTTTACAAATTTTAAAAAAATTTACTAAAGTGGGCAAAACTGAAAAAATTGACCACATTGAAAAAATTAACTAAATTGACAGAAAAAAAAAATTAAAAAAGTTGATAAAACTTACAAAATAAACATACCTTATTGACACATATGACAAAAGTAAATTTTGTCTTTATTGTCACTTTTGCCAGTCATGTCATTTTTATTATTTTTGTCAATTTTATAAGTTTTTCCATTTTTTTTTTTTATATTTTAATTATTTTTTATCAATTTTGTAATTATCGTAAACTTGACCCATTTTGTCAATTTTGTCATTTTTGTTAGATTGTAAATTTTATCATTTTTGTTAATTTTATTTTATTTTTTCCATTATTGTCAATTTTGTACATTTTTCGAAGTATTGTCAATTTTCTCAAATTGGTAAATTTGATCATTTTTGTCAAAATCCTCAAAAATGACGAAATCGACAAAAGTGGCAAATTTTACGAAATTGACTAAATTGACAATAGGAGAAATTGTAAAAAAATTACAAAACCGTCAAATTTGATAAAATGGACTAATGGACAGATGACAAAAATGACAAAAAGCTAAAATTAACAAATTTGACAAAATTGGTAACATTGACAAATTTGACAAACTTAACATAAATGGCTTGTAATGTTTGTAAATTTTTAAAGTTTTATAATTTTTTTTTTATTTTTGACTATTTTCTTTATCAATATTGTAATTTTTTGTCAAAATGACCCATCTGGTATACATCCTATGACTTTGATATAGTTAGGAAAACTTTGACTATGTCCATAATTAGAAATGCATTGAAAATAGTGCTCCTAATTGTGAACATAAGCTTTATTTAGTTTTTACACGAAAAAAACATGGTTCTAACATACTTATTACTTAAATCATGATAAAAAACAATCCGACGAAAAATTTCAAAACAATCGGCTGACAATTTCAGCTTTTATCTTCCATTCCTGAAAAGGTTTTTTTTAAGAAATATGCTAACAATTCCATTCAATTTAGACTTACTTTGAAACAATCCGGATTTTACGAAAAATCCTGTGATTTAGAAAACTTATGTGTAAGTAAAATGGAAGTTCTCATGGTCCGAAACATTACCATTTTTTTTTTTAATAATTGTGATAAGTGAAAAATAACGTCAAAAAAAGCCAAAATCGAAAGGTATGTTAACATTAGGCACACATGCCAAATGAGGAACACCCACTCTATGAAAAAAATTTGAACTATTTTTAAAAGAAATCTTTTTAGATTGAAGAGGAAAAAAACAATTTTCTAAGGTAAAAATCACAAAAACGTCGAGAACACAGCGTTCAACAATTCTTCACACTATTGCACACAAATACACAGACTTTGTCAGAACTCGTCGAGCTGATTCGATAGGTACCAAAAAAGGTATGTCTAATACCCGTAATTAATGATCTCTCAACTCGACCGATAACTATATTTTTCTGTAAGAAGGCAAAAAAAGGTTGTAAATACAATAATAAAAATTTGAAATTTACACCGGATAGAGATTGAAATATGCAGAATCGTTTGCCGTGCTCAACTCGAAATTGATTATTTTTATTCGATTTTTAATTTCAAACGCCTCATACAATAGTCATATGAAAACAGTTTTCAAAAATATCGTTCTAGATCTAGGAACACAGGTTGAATAAAGTATACCAGTCCAGTACCAAAGCAAGAATGGTACAGAGGTTCAATGTTAGATACCTATTTTGATATTTGTACGTATATCAATAACGGCGAATTTGACCCCGTGGATTTATGAATAAATACTACCGGTTAGAAAGTCTTAAAAAGGGCAGCCTACCCTATGTCAAATTACAAAGAACATTTGGATTTCTTCAAAATCAAAAATAGGATATTAAAATGAATACGAAGCTCTACGCGATGGTCTGAACCACCTTACTACATAAGCTCAACTACAAGATTTCAGAGCTTGGAAGGTTTTTTGTAAACAGATTTATTTTAGATTTTCTTCACTACAAAGCATACATTTTACAGATTTTCGCAATGCAACCTAAAATCTAGTGCGTCTACAGTTAAGTCATTGCTAGCATCTAAGATGAAGTTTATATAAACTATAAACAGTTTTAGCGCTTTCTTTCTACTCTCTGCTCTAGTATTTCTCAATTCAGGAATGGCGAAATCACGGAAACCTATTCTCCTATTCAAAATGGATTCTAATTTGGGCTTAAGAAAAGACCACAGGTGATCTATCCTACTACATCTGGAAAATTTATGTTCCAAATCTTCGGTAGCTACCAAACAATGCTCACAAATAGCACTATCCGCTCTATTCTGTCGAAACATTAACTCTGCGTGCGGTATTCTTCGATTAACCATCAGGTAATATAGTGATTTCTCCATTGAAGATAGATGTCGATTTCGAATATTTCGCCAAACTCGTTTCCACTCCACCGTTGGGTTCTCCTCGACGATTTTTGGTGTTTTTATTTTTCCTCTGAAGATCTCTAGAAATGTTGTGGAAGATGGGTTTGCTCGGACTTGGTCAGGGATGTACGACAGCACACGAGAAATCATTTTGAGACACGGATATAATGCAGGAATATTTACCTCCAGGGTAAGGTGGATTAGCCAGCAACACATCAAATGTTGAAGCAAAAGGCATGTGTTCTCGACAGCGTACAAAACGGTTAAGCAAAAGTGCTTTGCATTTTTGAACTGGGAGATGAAGATTTAGACCACCTTTCTCGACTGGAAGACCAAGCTGCTCCATTGAAACTCTGGTTGGATGCCGTTCCCATATAAAGTTTCCAATTTGAGACGTTATCCGAGCCAAGGTGTGTATATAATCAGGAGGTGTTACCGAATATCGAATTCCCGATTCAGCCATTTTGGCTATGTAGGCTATGCAACTATATGGAACTCATGAAGTTTGTTTACCAACAAACCACCGAAAGGCTGGGCAAAAAATAAACAAACTCATTGAGAGCCCCGCTCACTCCTCGCCTACTTACTGTGAAAGTCGGAGAACCTAGTGTATCAAAAGACCTTGATCCGAGCTGCTGATGCGTTTGGGATACCAAGGATTGATGCCATGAACCACAATTTCGACGTTACGAAAGTGTTGATTAAAGTTACTTTTTGAAACAACGACAGGATTCGTGGTTTAAATTTCCACATGAGTTGCGATGTTTTTCTGATGACATCACCCCAGTTCTCTTCAACGGTACGCTTCGAAGAATTGAAGAAAATTACACCAAGAATTTTCACTGAGTCACAGAGGTTGAACCATCCAGGGGATCTCGTACTTGGTTGTGTTCCGATGTTGATTGCCATTGTCTTGTTGGTGTTCAGGACTGCTCCAGAGCATAGCCCAAACTCGATAAATGTGTCCCAAATCCTTTGCAATTTGTTATCGTTCTCCACGATAATCGAGATGTCATCAGCGTACGCCAATACCAGCTCTTGTGGGTGGTTACATATAGGTAGGAGCTTTTCAAGGAGAGGGTGCAGATACAGGACAAAAAGGTGCATGCTTAGAGGATCACCTTGCCTTACGGATCGTTGGATGGGAAAGGAGGGGGACAGATTTCCGTTTATTAGTATTTTAGAAGTCGACTTCGACATGATTTTATCCAACAAAGAAACAAACAAAGGGTGCAAATGCAAACTTCTCAAAACACACAATAGATAGGATTGATCAACACGATCAAAGGCATGATCAAGGTCGAAAGAGATGAGTCTTCCTGATTTTCTTCGACAGTTGTATTCTACAACACGGTCTTTGATTGCTGTCAACGCTTCGAATATGTTGCGATTTCTGTTTGAACATTTTTGAGATGAATTCAAAATATGATGTTGTTCTATTACCATCTCCACACGCTGCTTGAGAATCCGTGATAGCAACTTATAATCAAAGTTCAACAAAGAAATCGGACGGTAAGCTTTGATTGTATCATCAGTTGTTTTCTTCTTGGTCATCACTATGACTCCTTCCATAAAACTTTCCGTAATGTTCCCATTTAGAGCTTCATTCAAAATCAAGTTTAGTTGTCTATGAATGATATCAAAAGCTTTCCAATAAAATTCTTTGGGGATACCATCATTTCCAGGAGATTTTCTAGAGGCACTTGATTTAATTGCAAAATAGATTTCTTCAGTTGTGATATCTCGCATCAGTTGACGATTGGTTTCAGAATCTGGCGGAATCTCCCTGTTAACAGGAAAACTCGAACTGGTAGTGACACTCTGTCTACTATACAAATTACGAAAATATTCTGTAACATAGTTTTCTATTTCGGCTGGATCAGTCAAAACTGTATTTTGATTTTGGATAGTTGAAATATTACTCTTTTTTCTACGTTGCATTCGTTCGCCAAGATGAAACGAAGAAATCTTTTCACCTCCTATGTACACATCGTTCAGGCGCTGGAAAAATCTTGAGAATCGATTTTGATGCAATAACATTTCAGCTTTGACTTTGTTCACCTCGGTAGTTGATTGGGGATTATTCAAAAGATTATTATATGCGACCGTCAAATTGCGATATAATAATTCGTTTTTGGTATGAAACTCTTTGAAGAGTTCATTAGTTTTCCACTTGAAGAAGCTTCGTATTTTGGGTTTAGCGCATTCAATCCACCAGTCAAGCCAACTTCTATAGCGTGTCCGTTCACGTAACCAGCGGTTCCACTTTTGCTGGAACTCTTCTAAGTTTTCTTCTGACAAAACATGGGATCGGATTGACCAAAACAAAAAATTTGAACTATTTTTAAAAGAAATCTTTTTAGATTGAAGAGGAAAAAAACAATTTTCTAAGGTAAAAATCACAAAAACGTCGAGAACACAGCGTACAACAATTCTTCACACTATTGCACACAAATACACAGACTTTGTCAGAACTCGTCGAGCTGATTCGATAGGTACCAAAAAAGGTATGTCTAATACCCGTAATTAATGATCTCTCAACTCGACCGATAACTATATTTTTCTGTAAGAAGGCAAAAAAAGGTTGTAAATACAATAATAAAAATTTGAAATTTACACCGGATAGAGATTGAAATATGCAGAATCGTTTGCCGTGCTCAACTCGAAATTGATTATTTTTATTCGATTTTTAATTTCAAACGCCTCATACAATAGTCATATGAAAACAGTTTTCAAAAATAACGTTCTAGATCTAGGAACACAGGTTCAATAAAGTATACCAGTCCAGTACCAAAGCAAGAATGGTACAGAGGTTCAATGTTAGATACCTATTTTGATATTTGTACGTATATCAATAACAACGAATTTGACCCCGTGGATTTATGAATAAATACTACCGGTTAGAAAGTCTTTAAAAGGGCAGCCTACCCTATGTCAAATTACAAAGAACATTTGGATTTCTTTAAAATCAAAAATAGGATATGAAAATGAATACGAAGCTCTACGCGATGGTCTGAACCACCTTACTACATGAGCTTAACTACAAGATTTCAGAGCTTGGAAGGTTTGCAGAAACAGAAGGTAGAAAAAAAAGTTTACCTTAAACTTTTCTCTCCTCCGTCCTCCCTACTCCTTGACACCTGGCCTGCATATCGTGACTTTGTTGGTCGTCTTCCGATCCGATTCTTCCGAGCTCTTCGGCACACCAAACAGCAACAGTAGGACGATGTTTTGCTTTTATTTTTGCCTCCAGTTTTAATGTGGTCAGAATTGCGGCACACTCGCCGGCAAATTTGGGGTAAAAGTATATAAACCGTGACGGCGACCGTCGATGGCGGACACTTTTCTTTGGCGGGGGAACTGAGCTTTTTTTTCGTTCGTCTTTATTTCCTTTGGGGCAAACAAAATGCGGAAGAAAACGTGGAGGAACCCTCAGAGCCGTCTCAAAACATGTGCGGTTTGTGTTATTAAAAATGATGAATAATTCACAACACTTAGAGGGAGTTGTTGAAGGCGATGGTGGAAGGAAGAAACGGTAAGATGTGAACCTTCTGTTGCATATATGAGGTCTCTTCAGGGGTTTTGGCACACTCTCTGACTATGATGTAGCTACCTATCTAAGTTGTTTGAGGTTTTTGTTTCCGTTCAAGTTCGTAGCAAGAGACAAGCAATTTTTGGAAATGAGACACTTCAGGTGGGATCAACAAAATTGGATTAGTGTAACTAGTCATCAGTGGGCACGCCGTACTTGGTCGAGGGGAACCAGAAAGGTACTTAGCTGTTATGTGCAGTAAATATTAGAAGAAATAGCTTCACTCAGGTTTTCATCCAAAGGGTAATTCGGCATGCTTTAAAGTTCCATTACTATGTTTTCCTTACATGATATTCAAATTATGCGTTCCTCATCAAAATGACAACATATTTTCTCGAATACGGTTTGATGAAATTTCTCATCTGAAGGACTTACATATGCTTACTATAAAGAAAAGTAATAAAAAAGAAAACTTCTTGTGTACTCATTCAAAGTTCCAAATGACTTTATTGGTCACAACCTCAGTAAATCTGATGATGCCTTTGGTGTTGTGCTAAGGTGGAAGCTACATAATAATTATCATTAGATTGTTTGGAATTCTCTGGATTGCAATCTTTCTTGTCGAAACAAGAACTTTTTTATATCAAACCACAGTTGTATAAAATATCGTTTGACGAAACGGATAATGGAGGTGAACCTCATTCGTCTGACAAGTTTCACATCGATGAACCTATGTAAATATAAGATATCTTCACTATATTTAAATTAGTTTAGTTCAGTTTTATTTATGCAAAGCGACTTTGGTCCCATTGGTTGTAAAGAGGCGAACCAGCCAAAGGCTGAAGGTTTCTCTTACGAAGAAATAAAAAAATGGTTGTCATCAGTATAAAATACAATGGTATCAGAATAATCAACCAATAAGCCTTGGATCCCTTAATCATATAACACCAAAAACCAGGGCCGGATTAAGCCATCGAGGTGGACGGAGAAATTTTCTCGGGTGGCCCGTATGAATTGATTTTTTTCATAAACAATCCCCAAGGTTTTAAAGGTAGTTTCTGGTATCTTCAAACACAAATTTTTATACGGTAATGCGGAAGTGTAAATCAATCAACTAATCAAAAGTGGATATGTTGATGGATCTGCGACTGATGAATGTAGTCTAATTTAGGACGTTTCGGCTTCTCAGTCAGTTTAAATATTATTAAAAACAGCACATTTACTCAATGTACTCCAATCGTCGACAAACCCATAACATACTTTTCTCTACCACACATACCGGGTCTAAGTCATCAAATCAACAAAGATCTACGCAAACAATATCCAGCGATCAGAATTGCCGATAGAAATACACACACCGTTAAAACATTTTTCAGCAAAGTGAAAGATCCGATAGAGAAGTCCCAAATTTACAACTGCGTTTACTCCATTCCATGCGATACGTGCCCTGGGAGATACGTGGGAAAAACCACCAATAGCATGAAACAACGCATATATGGGCACAAATCAAATGTGAACAGTCTTGAGCAGTGATGGCAAATTTCGCCCGTCACGCTTGACCCGACTAGTTTTGTTTCATCAAACGACTGGCACTGTTCTCAATTGACGGAGCTTCACTACTCGCATGACGGATAAAGCACGACAACAATCAACATTTCTCCATCATCGACTGGCGAAGCTCCTACACAAGGTCAAAATTTCTCCTGAGAGTGACTGGCAAATCTTTTCACACTTCGATCGGCTGCTGACGGCAGGTACAACTAATTGAACAACTTGCTGGCAGAGAGCAATAATAGCAATAAAAAACTGAAAACGAGCTTGCTGGCAGGAGCAACAATAATAATAAATGCTTTTCTTGTTCCTCTTTGATCGTCTTCGGCTTGCTGGCAGGAGCAACAATAATAATAAATGCGTTTCTTTTTCGTCGTCGGTCGCTTGAATGCGATTGCTTGACTAGGAAATTCTTTTAGCTTCAAATGACTGGGGAATGAATGACTGGCAAACGAAGTGACTGGTCGTTAAAGAACAGTCAATTGAGTTTGACGGACCAAGAGGCTTCACAGTCACAGCTTCACGCCTCATGACGATGACTTTTGCCAAGCATGGTCTTGAGAAGCTGCTAAAGACTGGTCGGGAGTACACGGATCCAGAAGTCGTACAGCTAGGAGAGAAAACCGCTCTTCTCAAACACTGCATCACATATAAACATCGCTTCAATCCAGACGGCGGCAACGCTATTCAAACCGTATGGAGCACATCTCTCAGATTTCCCCTTTTTTCCCCTCGTTTTGACAGATTTAAGCTTTTTTCCTCACATTTAAGCTTTCGTCTCCTATGCTCTCAAGGCAAAAAAAGCTTAAATCTGAGGAAAAAAAGCTTAAAAACGAGATTCACGAGCACATATTTAAAAGATGTTGGTCACACGATACATAGACAAATCGTGTAACGTTGCAGGGATCTGTCTGGAGAATGTAAACATCGTTGATCGGACATTTAACCCACACACACTAGACATGCTCGAGTGTTTCCACCAGGACCAGATCCCTGCAACGTTACACGATTTGTCAATGTATCGTGTGACCAACATCTTTTAAATATGTGCTCGTGAATCTCGTTTTTAAGCTTTTTTTCCTCAGATTTAAGCTTTTTTTGCCTTGAGAGCATAGGAGACGAAAGCTTAAATGTGAGGAAAAAAGCTTAAATCTGTCAAAACGAGGGGAAAAAAAGGGGAAATCTGAGAGATGTGCTCCATACGGTTTGAATAGCGTTGCCGCCGTCTGACCAGGACCCGGCAACTTTACACGATTTGTCTATGTATCGTGTGACCAACATCTTTTAAATAAGTGTTCGTGAATCTCGTTTTTAAGCTTTTTTCCCCAGATTTAAGCTTTTTTTGCCTTGAGAGCATAGGAGATGAAAGCTCAAATCTGAAGAAAAAAGCTTAAATCTGTCAAAAAAGGGGAAATCTGAGGGGAAATCTGAGAGATGTGCTCCATACGGTTTGAATAGCGTTGCCGCCGTCTGTCTGCAGTTAACTCACGCAGGGACGTCCAAGGTGTGAGTATCATCTACGCGGGACTCCTCTCCCTCCTCTCCTACGCCGAAATCCGAAGAGGAAAAAAACACACAAACCCCATATCATCAACAATCAACAAGACGGCGGCAACGCTATTCAAACCGTATGGAGCACATCTCTCAGATTTTCCCTCAGATTTCCCCTTTTTTGACAGATTTAAGCTTTTTTCTTCAGATTTGAGCTTTCATCTCCTATGCTCTCAAGGCAAAAAAGCTTAAATCTGAGGAAAAAAAGCTTAAAAACGAGATTCACGAACACTTATTTAAAAGATGTTGGTCACACGATACATAGACAAATCGTGTAAAGTTGCCGGGTCCTGCAATCAACCCGAAACCAACTGAGCCGAATGAAACATAAACAAACCAAAGTCACAAACACACCAACACAATAGAAAAACAGATCAGAATCCAACTACAAGTTCCATAGCCACAGATAATAAAAATAATACATATCAAGAAGTGATCGCTAGGAGACAGACATTTTAAAATAGACACAAAAAGTGGTTAGATTAGATTAATCCAGTGTTTAAATTATTAATCATTCTGGTATGTACGCAAAAATCAACAACACAAAATCAAATTAAAACTTATAGCTATTTAAAACAATATAGGTTCGGAAAAATCCAACATCAACCCAGCCATTAAAAATCCAACAGACACAAACAGTACACACTCTGTAAGTCGATTAACTTAGAATGTAAAACACAAAAATTATTCATCCGATTATAATAAATTATAGATTTTCCCTGATGATGGCCAAGATCATGGCCGAAACGTTGGACATTGAGTAAATGTGCTGTTTTTAATAATATTTAAACTGACTGAGAAGCCGAAACGTCCTAAATTAGACAAAAGTGGATACTTAGATTAGAGCTGTAAAAAACGAAAATTCAATTAGCAATATATTTCATAACTCTTTCACCAACTTAAATTCTATGTTTTAGAATTATATGTTGAAATATTTAAATGTTTTAAAATATTTATCATCGAAAACAACTTTGTCATGGAAAAGCATTTGGATACTTAAATTGATTATTTGCTTTTTTGAGAATTCTTTCTCCTTCAATTCCGGATACAGTTAGGGAAGACGGGACATACCATTGTTTTGCTTGCATAAATCAAGAACATACCTAACAAATGGAACCAAATATGACTTGGAAACAATCATACAATCGAGAAAATGGAACAGAATATAGCATGGGAATTTTTGGGCTCGAGAGGGTATTCGAGCACAAGGAATGTTTTTCCAGTGGTTAAACACCCCTCCCTCCATTCAGTAGAACGTGGGAAGGTGCTTCGATGATTTGAGACCCCCTCATCTCGCCTGGGGGAAGATATAAAATGGAGAGAGGGTTTTGAATAATTGAATTTCATTTTTTGAATATCTTGAGAAGGGGGTCTCCCTTCCTTCCATTAGAGATAAAGGAATGGGCAAGGGAGTCACTCTCACAATTTTTATAATAATTTGAGAACGAATAGGTAAAATAAATGTCCCTTAACGTAATTTTGATACCCACTCTATATTAAAAAGGTACCGCGAAGATTCCGTATATAAACAAAATGTTTCGGTATAAGTTATAGACTTATGAAGCAAAGAGATCCCGAGTCAAAAAAAGGATTAAAACAAAACAATTTTATTTCGAAGAAATATTTAAATGATTTTTAAATTGAATTTAAAATTTTGTGCAAAAAAATGAGAAGTTAAATAACTAGGAACCACCAATTTCAATAAATTTTCCATATAATTCCATATAAAAAAAAACGTTTGCATTGAATGTGATTAAATTTTGAATTAAGAATAAGATTATCACCAGATCAGATATTTAAAACAAAAACTTTTATCAAACTGATCTTCTAAATGTGAGAAAAGATTCGAAAACATAAACTCGAAATGCAGATAACATGTTCAATCAATCAAAGAACCAGTAATCATTTAAAATAAATTAGATTAGAAATCTAACAGAGTTTAGTTTAATCAAATCTCAATGAATTGAATACATATTTCAAATGGATAATGATATGCAGGATTCAGAATATGAACATACTCAAGTAGAGGATAATTTTAAAAAAGACTAGCTGATCCCGTACGAACTTCGTTTCGCTTTAAATCATTGGTACGTCAAAATGAGTTTAGAAAATGAATTCGAAACATTATTTCGACAATTATGGGGAAAAAATTCAACAGTGTTTAAAGCTATTGTTACTATTACTTTAAATTCAAATTAAACGGTTGATTGGCTTTTTATTAAAATTTATGTGAGAGTGTTTTCTTCTGGATCGGTTGCAAAATCTAGACATTATGGCAGAAACATGTACTATTTGTCTATGTGCACGACTCTTTTGCTTGACCTTCACACTTAAATTGGTATCAATTAACTGCCTCCAACAAAATTATTGCACAAAACACTGAACTTTCAATGAAACCCTCTTTTTCTGCCCAAAATTCGATAATTGAAACCCATTTTACGTTCCTCAAAACTCCCTTTTGCCTATTTTCTTTTCAATTTAAATGTAAAATAACGTCAGGAACTTGAAAACAGTGAACAGTGAATATAGACGCCCCTTTCGCCGACCCTTGACACGGAACATGCTACCTGGAGTCAATTGCTCATAGTTTATAATCCTCATCTGATCATTTTCATCTCAATCCGATGCATGATCACGACAATATCACGAAAACAGTGAGAAACTAACATGGACGGTCTTTTTTTGACCAAGATTCAAAACTTGACACCTGAAATCAATTATCTTTTCTGTTAACCTCCCATGTGTCAATTTTCATTACAATTCTATGCTCAATCAAGAGAATATCGTAAAATCAGTGAACAGATAATACCCCCTTTTGCCGACCTTTGAGTCAAGATTTGAAACCTGAAAGCGAAAGAACGTCCCTCAAAACTCCTATGCGGAAATTTTCATCTCAATCCAATGTAGAATAACGTCAAAATCGCAAAAACATTAAATTTGGGTATGGACGACTCCTTCAGCCAACTTCTGATCCGCAATTCGAAACATGAAATCGATTGCTGGTCCCTCAAATCACTCATGTGCTAATTTTCATCACAATACGATCTATCGTAAAGCCAATATCGCAAAAACATTAATCAGTGGATATGGACGACCCCTTTGGCCGACCCCTGACCCTAAATTTGATAACTGTAATCGATTGCTCGTCTCTCAAATCACTCATGTGCAAATTTTCATCACAATCCGGTGTATAATAACGCCAATATCGCAAAAACATTAATCAGTGGATATGGACGACCCCTTTGGCCGACCCCTGACCCCAAATTTGATAACTGTAATCGATTGCTCGTCTCTCAAAACACTCATGTGCAAGTTTTCATCACAATCCGACGGAAAATAACGACAATAACGTGAAAACAATATTTGTCTTGTATGGACGACCCCCTTCAGAAGGGGTCGTCCAAAAATCTAAAAACATTTTTCATCATTCCTCGTCCTAATGAGCATCCATGCCAAATTTCAGATCTCTAGCTCTTAAGACGGCTGAGTCTATAGAGGACAAACAAACAAACAAACAAACAAACATACAGATAATTGCTTTTTATATATATAGATGTAGGTCAGAATTTATTAATAAAAAACTCTGGTCAAGTTATTTTGAATTTTTTTTTATTCAAATTTCAAATCTGAGAAATCTATCTGGCATAGAAATTAATAAGAGAAAATTCAGCCTAAGTTTGTCACAAACGAGAAATGAAAGTTAAGTTAAACCTAATATATTTTTATTTTTGCGTGCAACGGCAATCTGGTAAGCAAAGTATAGCTTTTGGTTTTTATAGTTTTTTTAAATCAAATTTCGGAAAAAAATGAATACCTAGTTTATTAAAACACGTAAATTTCTATAATGATTATAAAGTTGACATTAATTTTTCACTATCTATACTCATATATGAGTATATACTTACGTTTATAGGTTGCATTCTAGGTTGCTCCCTTTTATTTATTTAATTCCCTGCAAATCCCTGCATTGATGTTTGGAAAACATATGTTTGAACCAATAGAAAGATTTCAAATTAAACTATTAGTTTTCTTAAGAATTATATAGCAAAAGCTTGTGAATAGCTCAGTTGACAAGTCAGTTGATTCCTGAGCTGACGACCACAAGTTCGAGCCCAAGAGTAAACATCCAACACAGCTATAGCGGAAAAGTTTTTTAATAACTGTCTGTCAACTACAACGTTGATATATGGTCGCTAATGCCAAAAAAATGGTTAAACGACTTTAATCAAAGCAAAAAAAAATCACAAAATAAATCTAAACTTGTATTAAAAAATCAGTTTAGGGAAAAATTAGATTGAGCTAGGCAAAGCCATATTTGGATGCTTTTTTATAGAAGGGAATTGTGATTAAAATTTCTATTATTTTTAACTATCAAAAATTTAATTTAATTAGATCAATATAATGAAACACTAAAAAAACGAACATTTTAAAAAGAGATTATTTTTTGGGACTTGTTTTTTTTTGTAGCCGGCCTAAAAGTAATTCACTAAAACTTGTCAGCCTAGCGATTAAATGTTGAGAAACTAGAATAAATTACCTACAAAATGAATCTTACATTATCAAAATCAGTTAACATTTTTAGCCAAAGAAATTACAACAAACTACGAATCAAATATTGATGACACAAATTTGAACAGATATTTAGCGAACGGCATGGGAAGATTGAATATTTTTTCAAGATTTTTACTAGTACTCATTGATTCCTCTGCTGATCGTCTAAGATGGCTTTGAAATTCCACGTACACCAGAATTTTTAGATTCAAGACCTGTTCAAAAGATCTATCAGAAAAGGGGTAGGCCTCGTAGCGGCACGACAAACACACGGGAAAATTGTTCCTATAAATTTTAAGAGGTATTTTACCAAAATCTTTGGCTCGTATGACATTTTGACACCTTTTATTTTAGCAAAACTCACCAAGTCCTAGAGGAGTGAGAGTGGTTATAAAGCAAAACAAATTTTGATGTTGGGATGAAAATCCTATAAATCGGTATGAAATCGGTATGTTTTGCCAAATATCGATAATCGGTATATACATATTCTTGGTCAAAATTTTGCCCAAAAATCGGTATAATTACCTAAAAATCGGTATGTGTGGCATCGCTGCTCGCATGAGCATATGCTCCAAAAGTTAGAACGATACATGAACCCATCGATGAATTAGAATTTTTGTGAGACGAAAAAAATGGTGTTTTTAAGTTAAAGGAGACTTGATCCATTATTCAAGGAGCCCCAATCCTAGGCAACAATCAAGCCAATTCCGAAGATATAAGCACAGAGGACAGACGTACAAGCTCGAACAAAAAATCTTCAAAAAAGTGTGTAAAATTTCAAATGCTGACATCCAAAAAATACGTTGAAAATTGACTTGAAACAGTGCCATCTGTTCGACCGTTTAAAAGTTGTAAATCAAATTTTCAAGAGCCCAGTTTTCGAAAAGGCGTAATCGTATATGCACTCATCAATAATTAAATTAATGCCGCTCTAAAAAAGATTGGTTCAATTCATTGCTAGATAATTGCAATAAGAGATACTTTTCACTGGACAGAATTTCCTTTCCTTTATTTTATACGGGTTTTATTAATTGACTTTTTTCGGTGAGTCAAACAACTTTCTTTTAATTTACGCACCGTTTCGGGTTACTTCTCGTGACTCATTACTAGATGTCCCCAAGAGTATCCCGAAACGTTACGTAAATTTGAAAATAAAAATAAGTTGTTTCACTCACTGAAACAAGTCAATAAGTGAAAGTACGTAGTAGTACAAAACGTATAAAAAGTACAGGTGATAAACTATTTATTAATTTCTATTTTTGCACTACTGAGGCAGTCGAAGCAACTAAGTTTTTAGCACTTCTTGAACGGTTATCTCGGTGTTTGGAGACATCTGGTGGCCCAGCCAAAAAACAAAAATTGGTTCAAAACGATTGTTGGAAATTTTACACAAGTTTAGTGGGCTAGCTTTAACGTCTGTTCTCTGCGATAAAAGATCGGTTGACTATTTTTGGTCATTAGTTCTCATTTGACAGCTTGTATTTTTTTTATTTTTATGAAAACAGAAAAATACATCGTGTCATGAACAAAATTTATTGTAGTGGCTAAAATTGCTTTAAACAATTTTTCTACGTCTAGGCCGGAACAAATTTCAAATCTTTCTTTTGTAATTTGGAGTTAGAATATCGCGAGGGGGTTATAATAAAAAATAATATAAAAAAAACAAATAAATTGGAACAAACTGCATGAAAGCTTGTATGCAACAAAAAATTCATAGTATATCATTGCACAAAACCTTAAGATCAAGTTATTTTTATCAAAAAAATCAATAAATTATAGAATATAATAGGTGAAATAACTCTCATTTTCATCTTCCAATATTTTGTTTTTGGTCTTATAATCTTTAGGATATTCGTTTTTTTCCTAAATTCATATAAAATACTTCAAACTGTATTCATTTCTCCCTTTTGTAATGTTGGAAATTTTGCGGAGAGCGTGGGGGGGGGGGGGGGGGGCGGTGAGGGTTGTAACAAAAGAAGAAATTAATATTTTGCTCAGATTATGCACATATTTGAGATGTTGCATTGCACAAAGTATGAAATGAGTAACAACAAGCAGGTACCATCTTTTTTATAAGACCGGAACAAATTTGAAATCCGCCTTTTGTCATTTGGAGTTGAAACATCTCGAGAGGGTGGGGATAATAAAAATTAAAAATATTTGGAAAAAAACTTGCATGCAACAAACTTGTATAAAATCTCCATTACAAACAAATCGAAAATATAAAAAAAAACCCTAAAAACAAGTGATATAGTTTCTATCTTCTACTGTATCAAATTTTTGTTAAAAATACTTTGAACTTTATTTATTCTTACCGCTTTTGGAAAAATCGGATCGACAAAAAAGAATTCGATACATTTTTCGGAATAATAAAACCCCATAAATGCTCGATATTCTATTTCAATTTATATAAATGATTGAGTATTTAATGTAAATCCACCATCCTGAACATTTAAACACTCTACAATCAACAACTAAGCTGGTAGAATACATTTTAGGTCTTGGTACAATCAGTGTAGTGATGAGAACTTCTAATAGATTTTTTAAATGAAATAATAATCACTCTATTTGACATATTACAATTCATTTTTCATAATTTGTATCACTTTGATGTCTTCTACAAAGTTGTAGCCAGGAAAATTCCCTATAAGATCATGTTATTGACATATGGAGTTGGATGAACGAAAAAGGAAAGGCAAGCGATTTTACAGTGATTTTTATGATTTTGTCTTTGAAAAAACCATTAAAAAGGTAAAAAAAAATCTTAAAAAAAAAAATTGATTTAGACCCTTCGAAGCATTATTTAAAAAAAATTCTCAAATGATTGGGGAAAGTTCCAGCTTTCGAATGGTGCAAAAATTAGCGATGCTTATGGCGTATTTTTTTTTGATTCCGGATTTGCCTCTGGAACCGTCAGAATAAAAAAACGATCTTCGGTTTTCGAGTTATTCCATACGTAGGTGTGCGTGAGAACGAGCGCAATATTTACATGCAGCTGTCATTTTGTTCTCCCTTCTAGATTTCTTCATTCGGTTCTTCACATCCGGATTGCCTTTTTTCGTGTCCGGATTGCACTGGACAGCAGATAGTACGATTTTGCTTGGCTGAGAGGTTCAAAGTCGCGGCAATCATCAATTTCCCGTTCATTATTTCAACTGTTTTGCTTTCAGCCAAAAGCAGCTGTTTAATGTTTTGACAACAACGTTGAGAGTGTTGGTGAACTTCTCGCAAAACTGACTTTCTTCTCAGGGCGACTCCGTCCGTTTTTCGAGCGAACCTAGGTTGCCTCTCGAGCAATAAATGAGCACGATGACAGCAGTTAGAGCGAACCTAGGTTGCCTCTGGATTGCCTCCATGTGAAAAAAATACGGTATTATTTTCGATAAATAAAATGGTTCCATCAGAGACACCGTACCATAATATGCATTTTGGAAAACTTTTTCTTAACAAAAATTGAGATTTGATTATGGCTTCTAAAATATGGCATTGTGAAGTTCATATTATACTTTAACGACTGTGATAATGGAATAAGTATTTTCAATGTAATTTTTTCTTCTGTGTTTAGTGTATGAACATCGTAAAGTGATCAAAAAAGATCTTCTAGTCAAATTTTGTTCACTTTTTCAAACTAAGTTCAATAACTGTGAAATTTTTTTTTGTAAGACATTCCGGTTTAGAGATATATCGAAGGAATCATGTATCTCTAGGGATTAAGTATCCCCAGTAACTTGATGACCTTTTTTTTTGGTTATCAGATTTTTCGTTTCCCTATATTTTTTTCGATAATCCGTAGAAAATTCATAATAAATGCAGAAAATCCGAAGATATCGACGATCGACCTGTGGATCCGTAGAAATGCTTAAAATCCCTAGATTTACGGAAAAATCCGTTGATCTGGCCACGCTGGTGGTGATAAAGAAACAACAGAGAGATCCAGGGTAGAAGGAGATTTCCGGGGAACTGAAATGAAGGGAGAAAATTCGTCAATGATCAAACAAATTGTGCAGCCAATGATTAAATTTGTGGTAGGGTAAGTGAGCCCTATTTTGGCATGGCCCTTTTCTTGGCATGCCAACATGTCTTTTCATGTTTTTTAGGTCCAAATTGAGCTAAAAAATGTTGAATATATTTTCATTGCGAAGAGAATAATTTGTTTCAAATCTGTGCATACCGATTTTTTTTTATTGTTTGTACTTTATTGAAGTAGTTAATTTTTTTCGAACTGCAATTATGTTGGAAATCATCGTATGAAAAGCAGATGAACTCACTTTCCTAGTGCAACTGTTAAATTCACATGCGATTTCAAACGCGGACATTCATTTGAAAAATTTGCAATAAATACTCATGCCTACAGTTAAACCCGGCAAGAAATCAAAAAATACTAGAAAGACAAAAGAATGAATTTTTATTTAGGTTTTGAATAAAAATTTAAAACTAATTTTGTTCCTTTTCTTGGCATGCAACTTCAATCGAACTACACCACCAGTGTTGGAAGCTGGAAAAAAAATACATGTTCATTAAAGAGGTATTTTTGGGCTGATGTTTTCCCTAAAAAATCATTTAAAACTACGCACAAATGTTTTCATACTAATTGGGTTGTATGATAAGACCTTTTCTATCAACTTAATTGAGCTTCGAAATAAGTTGGAGAACATAAGTGATTCGACTAACTAAAAGTCATATTTAAGCATTGAAAATGCAAAAATCGCTATATGGGAACCATGAATCGAAGGTATGTACATTGGCATGCGTGCGAACAGCATTTGCATTGCAGACTGCCGAGCAAATGCCACGTGGTCTCCACAGTGGTTCGAAATAAATAAAATACTAAGTGAAATTAGGCAACTCACATGACTAAAGATGTTTTTCTTATCTAAAAACTGTTAGATCGATGGCAATTTTTGACTTTAGTACATAAAATACATAATTAATTGAATTTTGGAATCGTTTTCTATTGCTTCGGAACAACCATACTCAGATTTGATTTTGTGAATTTTTGTTCTAATTTTTTTTCTTGGAAACAGAAATTGGAAGTTTAGGAAAATATCGTTTTCTTTCAAATTATTCCTTATATTATTAGATGTGAGTCGAACTAAAAAAATGTTTTTGCAAGGTTTACATTCATACATCTTTTTGGGCGTGTCAAACCACTGCGCAACGCCCCGGGCATTCGAGATGGCTCTTGCTAGAAGCTCATAATCTCAGCTAACAGATTCAAAAGGACAAAATTTTAAAATACCATCTAAGAAATTTTTCAATTCCTAACTTTATGAAGCCAAACTCCACAATATGAAGATAGTTATTTGGTAGTGAAAATAACCTTATGTGTCGCAATCGCAAGTCTTCTAGAGTATTTTACAATCAATTTATGGTCTATAAAAACTAAAAAGGAATAATTTAAACAATGATTTATAAATGACAACACATCATGATGCACAGAACAATAGAAATGTCGTAAATGAATCTGTCGTTTGGCTTAGCATTCCTGAATTAGTCCAGTTAGCATTCAAGTCAGGAAATTCCAAAAAAAAAAACTGAGAAAATCTTAGCAATTTTTCCTATATTTGGAAAAATCTTATCGATGAGAAAAGTTCAAAATAAGATATTTCAATTTAACGTTACAACACCACTTTCACAACAATCATGTTCAAGTCGTTTTTTTAATATTTCGTTTATTTCACACGGCTCAAACCTTTCAGTATGACTCCCTTTCAAGTCGTATTTGATTTTTATTTTGATGAAATTGTCTCGAAAAACTTCGCAAAAATGATGAACTGTGAAATCTCTTTAAAAAATTTCGAGGAATGTGAATCAATCGGGGCCAGATACGGATATTTTACCTCAATATTCTGGCAGCAGGACCACACCAACTTTTTTTTAAAACTCTACGTTGAAAACCTGGGCTAGTCTGGATAAGCCTATGCCATCAGAAATACTTTTTCTAGATTGATTTGCTTTATTTAGATTTTATCAGTCCTTCATAAGTAACTTACTGTATACATATTGGAGAATTTTTTTGAAGAGTTCCGTTTAAAAAGTTTGCTAACATAATATGTAAGTTTCGATTTCATCAAAGGGATTTAATGTTCATTAAAAAGAGAAAGTTCAAACCACTCGCGAACATCATTCGTTTCTGAATCGGTCCCCCTGATGAAGGTTTGGTTGTCATTCATACACTAATGATTCTTGTTCATATACATATATTCTGAAACAACTTGAGGTGTTTATAGTAATCACTTTGTTTAAATGAGTAAAAAGTTTAAAATTTTGAAAATTTAAAAAAAAAATTGGAGTGGTACGCTGCCAACAACGTGCAGGTGGTTCCCAAGGACAAGAACCCTCCCAACACGCCAGAGCTCCACCCAATTGAGAAATACTGGGCTATTGTCAAGCGGAACCTAAAGAAGACCAAAAAACTGCTAAGGACGAGCAGCAGTTCAAGGCAAACTGGCTTTCTGCGGCGAAGAAGGTGGACAAAATCTGATGGCAGGGGTTAAGCGTAAGGCCCGGCAATTCGGATTAGGAAAAGCTGAAACTTAACTGAATATTTTTCCTGAATTTTATACTAATTAAACTTGAAAAAGAAAATATAATTTGATTTTTTAAATAAACGTTTTCACCGATTTACACGCGTTTTCCCTTTACCAAATTTTGACCGTATCACCCTTTAGACCTAGGTTCAATTTAAGCCTGCAGCGCATAACATTTTACAGGTTTTGGATATCCCATTCAAATTTGGGGCAGTCTAGTGTATGTAAATACAATGTTAAGTGATCAAAAAAGATTTTCAAGTCATATTTTGCTAAATTTTTCAAACAAATTTCAATAACTGTAAAATCAAATGTTTGAAAACTTGTTGATTTGATCTTTGTAAGACATTCCGGTTTAGAGATATAGCGAAAGAAACATGTAACCCCAAGGGATTAAGTATCCTCATTATCCCCTACTGATTGAGGGAAAAATAAATTTAATGACCGTTTTTTTATTTCCAGATTATCGTATCCCTTTTTTTTCGATAATCCGTGAAAATCCATAAGAAATGCAGAAAATTCGACGATATCGAGCATCGATCCGTAGATCCGTAGAAATGTTTCAAACCCGTAGATCTACGGAGCAATCCGTACATCTGATCACCCATTTATTACCCATTTTTCATCCCATTCGCAAAAATCAAGTTAAAATCAAGCTTATTTTCAAAAATCAGGGAAATCCAATGGCTTATTGGGATGTCAGGCTTAGCCTCGAAAAATCAGGCAAATCCTAAAAAATCAGGCACATTGGCATCAGGCAACGACATGTACGCATGCTGGAGCCTATTTCTTAACGTTCACTGTGGTGTAGGGGAGAGGCGGGCTATATGCGCATATTAAGGAAAGCACTGATTTTCTCCCATATACCAATAGATAGGAGTCTGAAAAATATATACATATGAGCGGGCATCTGTTTATATACGTTAGAGCAATTTTTCTGTTGAAATATCTTACAGTTTTTGTGAAAATAATTTTATAATAAAAGAAGTCAAAATAGCCGATTTCCGAAACTGGCAGGCTAAATGCGCATATTTATGGTTTTAGCTGTATTTCATTAACACTTGCAATATTTTTATATTATTTAATTGAAAAAGGTAGAAACGGATGTTAATTCAATTTAATTTTGTCATGCCATGTGTTAAAAGCGTATTACCCACAAACTGCACTGATTAGATATGATGAATCTCCAGCCATATCGTCAATCGGCTGTATGCGCATATTACCCAACATGCGCATTTAGGAACACTTCCCCCTAATTGGTTAACGCGCCGTTGTACTGATAAATTGTTGTATTCGATAAATTCAATATATTTACGGCTTACTTTCTTTGGTTTTTTTTTCGATATCTCATGTTTCCCTAATATTTTCCATCGCCTTGAAAATGTGGAATAGAGGTAAGGTTATTGATATTGGATAAGCAACCATGCCTAGGAGACTAGAAATGTAAGCCTAATAGTAAACAAAGCAGTTGAATGCGATGAGAAGTTTACATGAAATAAGTTGTATTGATACATGTAAATACCCGATTCCTTTCTACCCATGCAGTTGCATGTAATGTTACATGGATTTTTCTAACTGTGTAGATTTCCGACATCAATGCCCGAGTATATTGGAACAGGATTTATAAGTGCTATCGATCCGGGACTCAAAAGTGTCAACTTTATCTAGAATGTGAGAAGATACAGTAAGTTTTAGACTACGAACGAAGCCTTGAGCATGTAATTATCCGATCATATCAGATGTTTGTCATCCTCATGAAGTTGAACAAGTTGCGCAACCTTTCCGTGGCCCCTTAGGCAAAATTCGATCACGTTACTCTATGTAAGCTACCTAGTCATGTCACATTGCGTCACGTTTGCCTCTGCTCCAGCAGTAAAGTGGCTTCAAAATGATCCATCAACCGCGGGTCGTCGCAACCGATATCATCCGATATCTCTCTAAATCTGTTCAGCCGTTGTCGTCTAAACTGACGAGTTCTGACAAGAGCGAGCCCAGGAAAAAAGCATTAACCTCGCCAATGCCACTCAGCACTATTTAGTTGAAAACCGCAACGCGATTGCGAGGCGTTCCTGCGTATGAAACCGAGCTGACGAGACGCGACGCGTAGCGCCACCACTGCTTGTTGAGGGAAAAATCTCTTGACGCGTTTCAAACGGCGGTGTATGAGAACAAGTGCTTCCATGTATAGAGGCGGACGTGAAAAAATATTCAACATGACGATGTGATGTTTCCACGTTCGTGTATCCAGCATTTGATATGGTCAATCAAGCAAACCAACTAGCGTCGAGGATTACAAAAAAAAGATAAACATTTTCAATCCTGCTTTTTTTTTGTTGCCTTTGGTAAAGATATTAGAGTCGATGAGCTGAGAAATTTTGCTGTATCTGCTCAATTGAGCTTACCGATCATTAACTCTCCAAGGTTCGATGATCAACTTATTCTTTTTAAGTATGACCAACTTCCGCCAACTATCATATTTTTGCATAAAACAATTTCCAAAATCATTTTGTCGGGTCAATTAATTCATGTCTGCATTAAATTTGGTGTTATTTTTGAAAATAACCCACATTAAAGCATTCGATAGGAAAAGTCATGCTCGTGGTTGCGCTTCCTCTTTCCAAAAACTCATCCAACCAGCCACAACTTTCATATTCAATCATTTATCAAGAGTAGCTTGACCGAATCAGGTCGAAAAAGCAGTCATCGTTCATCGTTTGTGTTCAACGATGTGTGAGCCCGACGTTTTAGGAGCACCTTCAAAGTTCATTCATGGTCATCATCATGGTGTCAAAAAGACGGTATCACACTCCGTCGTTCCGTCGTTTAGCGAGTCGAGTTCGAATGATTAACCTCTTTTTCGCGTGGTTTTTTGTCAGGAGGTGGAAAAATCGGACAGCCATGTCGCGAAATGGAAAACCACTTGACATTCATTTTCAATTTATAATTATCAATGCTGAGTTTCCAATTTGTCCAGGGAGGGGGTTCATTCAAGCTGATATGTATGGGGTTGAAATTGAGCAAAAGTTGGCAATTTTTTTATTAATTTTGTTTTCAAAGGTGTTGGACTTTTTGAAAAAAAAAAATCCAAGTAAAATTCCAATGAATTTCGAATGCGAATGTAAAATTTTTAAACACCTTTTAACAAGCGAAAACTGTCCCAAACATTGCACTGCTCATAGCTTCATATGAGCCAAGAAAGCAATTTCATTACTTAGCTGAAAGCAAATAAATCATATTGTCAACTAAAGTGCCATCCTTCAAAACATAACCAAATAATAATCAACCGACCTGTATGTTGCATGGCCATTCTAAGAGGGGGGATCATTATTATTCTCGAGTCGCCCCGAAAAAAACCAACATCATGAAATATGTCTACGGCGAAGAGCAGCACTTTTTATGAGCCTTTGGATTTTTTTCCCCGCCTCTCGTCACTGTTTTTCCCTGATGTTGACCGTTGCATCATAACACATAGCAGTAAACATACCTACATACGCCAAGTTCGTAGAAGGGAACCACTGACTGGAAGCAACGACGAAAAAACGGCTCAGAAAAACTTTATGTCTGGGTCTAACTCTAACATCATCATCTTGTTGTCTGGAAAGTTCCAAGGGCGTTCTTGGATTCAATAATCACCCACGATGGAGCATATGTGAACGGAACTTGTGAAGGATGTTACTTCGAAGGAAACAACTTGATGCCAGAGAAGAATCCAAATCAGTGGGCCGCTAGAAGGGTTTAAGTTTGATAAAGGTTTGTTTTTTTTTTTCCATATTTTTGTTACGATCCGTCAAAGAACAAGGCATTTTAATTTGAGAATCATTAAAAGGCTGGAACAAATATTTTTTTCTTTTTTTGTCACCCCCCCTTCGAAATGTCTAAAAACCCGAAGGAGGAAATAAATAAAGTTTGAAGAATTTTATGTAAATTTCGCTAGAAAATTCCAAAATCTGAAAGATAAAAAGACCAAAAAACAAATTTAAGAAGACGAAAGTTATTTCCCCTTTTTGTTTTCTTGATTTAATTGAATTATTCGATAAAAAATTACTTGATTTATAGGTTGGGTGAAACGATATAGTATGCAATTTTGTTGCATACAAGCTTCGGTGCAATTTATTCCAATTTATTTGTTTTTCGCGTTATTTTTTATTGTCCCCCCCTAGCGATGTTAAAACTCCTAGTGACAAAAGAAGGGCTTGAAATTTGTTCCGGCCTAATTTGACAATATGAATTGACAATATTTATGGTGAAAAAGATACTCACAGAATTTGCATGTAAATGAATTATAAATATTTTTTTTGCCTGTTTGACAAATTCTTCATTTTAACCTGATGAAAAATGTCAACTCTAGAAAAATTTTTTTTAATTTTTTGTTAGGCTGGAACAAATAGATATCAATTTCTTCTTTTGTCACCCTCCTCCATCGAAATTTCCAAAAACACTCAAAGAGGGGTACAAATGAAGTTTGATGTATTTTAAGTAAATTTCGAAAAAATAATCAAATATCCGAAAGACTACAAGACCAAAATACTAAATTTTGAAAGATGGAACGTATTTTTGTTTTTTTTTTTAATTTTTCGAATTTTTTTTTCTTGATTTAAAGGTTTTGTGTAATGATATAGTATGCAATTTTGTTGTATTTAAGCTTTCGTGCAATTAATTCCAATTTATTTGTTTTTCTCATTATTTTTCATTGTTCCCCCCTCCCCCCCCCTTGGCGATGTTCAAATTCCGAGTGACAAAAGAAGGATTTGAAACTTTTTCCGGACTTACCCAGCAAACATAAAATCGCATTAAAAATGATAACTCAAGTCATTAAAAACGTTACTGCGAATCGTTACTCCAACTAATGCAAGTAAAAGGTCGTGTTACTCGAAGTCGGATTAAATTGGATGTGATAAAAAGTCCGCCATGTTTGCTGATTTTGAAGACAATTTCGTTCTTTTTTTTCTACCGCATGAATCAAGTGAGAGAACACAGTGAACAGCAGTGCACCCAGATTGCTTAAAATCAGATGGTGTATTTGCAAGAATTGCCCAATGATAGAAACAGCAAATATTGTCGCATGCGTTGACAGAATAAACTTGTACTCTAATTGCATTGCTTCAGTATGTATGGATAAGATGTCGAATATCGTACAATTCGTATACTCTTATCGCTTTAGCAAGAAGTTAAAAATATGTATGAATATTATCTCCACTTTGGCAGGTAAATGCTGTTTTTTCGAGTTTCATGCGATCATTCTATAATGTATATGAAACGTATTACAAAGTTGTTGAAAAATATGCCTAAGTACAAAAATGTTTGCTGGGTATTTGATTAAATTGTTTTTAAAATACCAAAAAATGGGCACCCGGACAAAAACAACAAGTGTTTTCTTGAAAGTAGCTTATGAGCACATATAAATTAAATTAAATTATTTTTAAATCACTTAAAATTTGTTGTACGAAAAAACAAAAACCGCATTCATTTTTCATCTCACAGGAAATCTTTATTCACATGTTCAGTCATTTTTGAAATTTTATTTATATTGATCTCCTTTGACAATATTTCTAAATCTTATTTTCGATTTTTTTTTGTAAAATCTTAAAATTATAAATTTAACTAGCTGACCCGGTGTACTTTGCTACACTTTCCAAGAATAAATGAAATTTTCTAAAAATTTGAATTTATATTGTTTTATGAGCATTATTTAAAGTCAAATCACAACATAATTAAAAAAAAACAACCGCTATAAAATGAGAACTGCAGCTAAGATCTCATACCCAAGTACCTTTCCATGCCATACTTGAATCCATTAGCTGACTTTGTTAACCTAAATTTAGAACTTATGCTGACAAATTTGTATTGGAACTTTCTTCCTCTTCCTATTATGTAGCTACTTACTGGAAGGAGGGTGGTGTGCTTAAAAACATACAACCATACCCAAGTGATACTTCATGTCAAATTTTGTCCATTTGTCAGACTTAATTCTCGGATTATGCAAAAAATATATAGCAGCTCTCCTCCTCCCTTCCTATAGGTATATGTATTCCGAATCCTAACCTCCTACTGCAAGAAAATAATTGTTTCAAATAGATATATTTCTCGTATTGAAATACCATCCTATGCCCAATTTGGTTATATAAGCCCGGTTAGTTCTCGAGTTATGTAAAAACTTGAAAGGGAGTCCTTTCCCCCTCCCAATCTACCAATTAGATGGAGGGGTGAGTTCTTTAATAATAACAGATATATTTCTCGTACTAAAAACCCTTTGATGCCAAATTTTGTTTCATTTCCTCGGTCAATTCTCGATTTTTGCAGAACAACGTAGAGAAGTTTTGCCCAAAATATCCATGCGTATAGACTAAATTCTCCTTTCACAAATCTGTTCTTTAAATCGATATCTTAAAATTTATATAAAAATAATTGCCGAATATGCAATGAAACGTGAGTAGCAATCAAATTAAATTTTATGGTGGCTATTTATCACTTATGTTGTTAAAAGTGGGCAAATGAAATAGGCTTTTACGCCAAGGTGATTTCTTAAAACATCCTCACGATTGATTTTATTGGTTGTTCAAAGAATTCATTATTATCATCAATTCATTAAAAACTTCTGTAAATTGTTGTTTTATGATAAACTGAAAATTAATTCAACTTACTAAACTTGCGTTTAGTTCCTCGGATATCCTTGAAGTTAGTGTCCCTCAAGGTAGTAACATCGGACCTATTTTATTTTTACTAAACATAAACGAATATAAGCAAACTTCCACTTCATAGTTTACCACGTCATGGTTTACCACGTCTTTTTGCGGACAGTACGGCCCTCTTTTACCCGGAATAAAATGTTCACATACCGTTTTGAAAAATATGGAGGAGGATTTAGTGATCTTACAGCAATACTTTTCTGCCAATCTCCCTATCGTTAATCATTCGTCTTTAAGACAGGCTTCAATAACAAAAGTTAGCACACGTGGTTGCCCACAGGGAGGTGTACTATCACCTCTTTTGTGGAACCTAGTTGCAGACGGCTTGTTGAGAAAACTCAATGACCGTGGAATACCAACCTATGGATTCGCAGATGATTATCTTCTGCTGGTAAGAGGTTTGTGCATAAGCACATTATTTGATATAATGCAACAAGCTCTGCGCTCTGTTGAACGATGGTGTTCTCATGTAGAACTTTCAGTTAATCCTCTAAAAACTAATATTGTTTTATTTACTAAAAAACGTATCACCCGCGGGATGCGCCCTCTGCTGTTTTATGGTTCCGAAATCACCGTGTCTAATCAAGTTAAATATTTGGGTGTCATTCTTGACTCCAAATTAAACTGGTCTGATCACATCGAATTCAGAATCAAAAAAGCATGCATGGCCTTCGGACAATGCCGACGTGCAATCGGAAAAAACTGGGGACTCAAACCCAAACATATTCACTGGATTTATTCCACAATAGTAAGACCAATTCTGGCCTATGGGTGTCTAGTGTGGTGGCAGAAAGGAGAAGTTGCAACAGTTCGGACTAAACTAAATCACCTTCAAAGAATGTGTCTTTTGGGGATGTCCGGATCGTTCACTACAACTCCTACTGCAGCACTAGAGGCTCTGTTTTCTATCAAACCTCTACACTTGTTCCTAAAACAGGAAGCCTTCTCGTGTGCTTTTCGTCTACAGGCAGTTGGTCTCTGGCTGTCAGGAAATATCGAAAGATCATCGAGTCATACAAATGTGTGGCCTGAATTAGTTAGATTAAACAAGTTTAATCTAGCGCCAAACGATTTAACACTCTCGAGTAGTTTTCCCTACATGGGGTTTAAAGTCAAATTTCCTTCTCCTCAAGAATGGTTATCAGGTTTCGTAGAGGACCAAATGTCCTCTCATATTGTATTCTATACTGACGGTTCATTATCAAACGGCCGTGCAGGTGCAGGAATTTACTGTCACGAGTTGAACATAGAATATGCTCAACCTCTAGGAAAATATTGTACAGTCTTTCAGGCTGAGCTATATGCTATTATGTATGGAGTGCAAATTGCACTTCAAAAGAAGATTATGTTCAGAACAATTTATTTCTGTTCAGATAGCCAAGCAGCTATCAAATCACTCAGTGCTTCCAGTTCTAGATCAAAACTGGTAATCGCATGCCGGAAAGCAATCGAAGAACTTGCTGAAGGCAATGGATTAAACCTTCTATGGGTACCCGGACATAAGGGAATTTTTGGAAACGAATGCGCCGACGAACTCGCTAGAGCTGGGTCGGAAAAGGAATTTTACGGACCAGAGCCGGCTGTCCCAATATCACCATGTTGGTTCAGAAACCAAATTCAAACTTGGTCCTCTAACCAGCATGAACGATACTGGGAAGAGTTGGACACTTGTCGTCAAACTAAATTATTTTTAGAAAAACCATCTCCAATCATATCGAGTTACTTATTAACTTTAAATAAATCTCATTGCAGCATATTGATCAGAGCACTCTCCGGTCATTGTAAACTTAACTATCACATGCACAACATTCAGCGTGCTGAATCTCCAGTATGTGGTAGTTGTGAATCAGATGTGGAAGATCCCTTCCATCTTATATGTAACTGTCCCTCATTTGCCAGACTACGTTTTCGTACTCTGGGATCTTACGCTTTAAGCGAATCTGAGTTTAAGAAATTAAACTTAAAAAACATTCTATCATTCCTTACCGAATGTAGAAAAGAGCTTTAATGCTAATAATCCCTAGTGGAAAGGCTTTATGCCATCTTAAATAGATTGAACTTATTTCTTCCTTTTAAAGGTTTTTCAGGTTTCTCAGGTAAATGATGAAATCTTGGATAAAAAAAAAGGCTAGGCACAATTTTCCCGTATGTTTGGATAACGTGCCGCTATTAAGCCTACTCCCATTCTGATACCTGATACCACGTCATGGTTTACCACGTCTTTTTGCGGACAGTACGGCCCTCTTTTACCCGGAATAAAATGTTCACATACCGTTTTGAAAAATATGGAGGAGGATTTAGTGATCTTACAGCAATACTTTTCTGCCAATCTCCCTATCGTTAATCTCACGAAATCAAAATACATGATTTTTCGCATATTTCAAAAGGATATTCAAAAGGATGTCGAAAAAGTTGAAAATTTCAAATTTCTTAGAATCTTACTAGACGAATAAATAATTTGGCGCTATTACATTGATGATCTACATAAAAATATCATCTTTCAGTGGAACTTTATAGAGAGTGAAAAACTTTTTACCGCGAAACGTCATTTTTCTCTCTCCACGTGCACTCTCATTTAAATTAATTGATAGCTATCTGGGGTAGAGCAGCATTATTCTTGCTCTCTCGGCTTGATGTTTCACAAACCTATGTTTAAAAACGATTTTTCATCTTCCCAGCCGGCACTCCTCCAAATTACTTCACTCTGATCGATCTCACAATATCTTACTGTTATTGCAAATATGTGATTTACAAACATGTCTTTTTTTCAATGGTAATTAAAATTCCTCTTATAATTCAACTTTCCGTACCGGTGTATGTTTCCATATCACTCGGCAAGCTGATTTATTTGAAAGATGCAGATAGTCTTCCAGCCTTGGGCAGCGACGAATTTCTTTTATAGGTCCTACAAAGCACAACCCAAGCTACCAAAAGTCCCATAAAACGGGTACAAATACGCTTACTCAGCCCCATCATTGATATGAAGTACGCTCTATGCAGCTCAAAATTTAAGTTCTTATTGATACTTTCAAGTTCCAAAAAAAGTTATAATGATCTTCTATCCAGCTTCCAAAAAATCGCAAAATGAGCAAAAAATCTCTCTCCATCTCAAATGAATCCTTGGCTTCGATTCATATCATCTTCTCTTGATTATTTACTATGTTCTGTATATGGTGCCGTCATGATGCCACGCGCCGGATTCCAAACTCGAAAAATTGCTAAATTGCTTCTTTCCTACATTTCCTACGTATATCGCATCAGAATGGTCACTCAATTACCAAATTACTTATTGAAAAAAAGCACTTTTGTGTCCTTCATGTGACTTAAGTTCCGTATGAAGTACGTATAAATCACTTTTGCAACTTTCAAGTGCATTAATGAGTACATCAAGTTCACTAGAGGAAATTGGGCATTTGATTCTCTTTGTCAGCCAATATGTAACTTTCAATGCCTTCTTTCAAGTAAATATGTGACTTTTGGTTGCTTGGGAATAACCTTCCTGATCATATTGAAAACACCACTAATCGGAATATTTTGAGGACCAAATCTATAGAACATTTTCAAGAAATATTGGTTGATATGCGACCAACAACTGAACACGCGTTGTGAATATTTTTCCTTCATCAATCTTAATAATGAGTTTTATTTTTTTTATTTGTTTATAAACCCACAAATCTGAATACACTCCAATAATCAACTTCCTTGGTGGTTGAATTATCGGTAAAAGATTCTATGCCGGACCGGCATTAACACGCTTTCTAATAACTGGCGTTTCCTGAAAGAAATCAAATAAAACATATCCTATATCCTATCGCAAGACTAAGCAGGATGGAAACAATCAGCCAGCAAGGATATTTTCGAATGATGTACCAAGCGCTCATGTGTATGGAAACGAGCATAAAAAAACACATTCTTTGTTTCCAATGGACGGCAAGAAAATCTCCTGCCAAGATAAGTGCCAAACAAATGCCAAGCGGCAGACGGCCAAAGCACTGCGATTTTTTGGTAATCGGCAGTGACAGAAAGACTATGACAAAAAACCGAATGATGCCGTGAGTTCGATTCTCACTTTATTTTATTTTTTTGGATGAATTATCCCATAGAAATGCCGTAAAATGTTTTTATTGTTTCGCTAGAATGTAGTGGTCATGGATCATTTTGAATGGGAGCTCGAGTCTTTATGCCAGTATTGCTTTTCCAATCATATCATCTTTGGTACAGTACACTTTCCTGCGCATTTTCGGCATCGAGTTGTTGTTTATTTTGTTTTAGTATTAGTATTAGTATTAGTATTAGTATTAGTATAAGTATTAGTATTAGTATTAGTATAAGTATTAGTATTAGTATTAGTATTAGTATTAGTATTAGTATTAGTATCAGTATTAGTATTAGTATTAGTGTTAGTATTAGTGTTAGTATTAGTATTAGTATTAGTATTAGTATTAGTATTAGTGTTAGTATTAGTATTAGTATTAGTATTAGTATTAGTATTAGTATTAGTATTAGTATTAGTATTAGTATTAGTATTAGTATTAGTATTAGTATAAGTGTTAGTATTAGTGTTAGTATTAGTATTAGTATTAGTATTAGTATTAGTATTAGTATTAGTATTAGTATTAGTATTAGTATTAGTATTAGTATTAGTATTAGTATTAGTATTAGTATTAGTATTAGTATTAGTATTAGTATTAGTATTAGTATTAGTATTAGTATTAGTATTAGTATTAGTATTAGTATTAGTATTAGTATTAGTATTAGTATTAGTATTAGTATTAGTATTAGTATTAGTATTAGTATTAGTATTAGTATTAGTATTAGTATTAGTATTAGTATTAGTATTAGTATTAGTATTAGTATTAGTATTAGTATTAGTATTAGTATTAGTATTAGTATTAGTATTAATATTAGGTAGTATTAGTATTTGTATTAGTATAAGTATTATTATTAGTAGTTATTTAAATGATTAATTCCTTTTTTTCTAAGTGGATCTCTTAAAAGAATTTTTTTTTACGGAGATTCACTCTTTGTGTTATATTTTGTTTGTTTAAGTTTCATTACTCTGAGGATCGTTAGATGATACGAGCAACGACAAAAAAGTTATAGTGGGTACAAATGAGGAAGGTATTTCTATCTCAAGGGTAAGCGCTAAAAATTTCTTGTTGTTCCAGACTGTAAGGGAAGACAGGGTTATTCTTTGTTAGTTAAGCACTTCTTTGAAACTTTTTTGTCGTTACTGTTATCATCTAACATTCTTCAAAGAAAATATTTGAAATTAGGTCTAGATTCAGAAAACAAAACTTGTGGAGCAATCAGTGCAAGTGCATAGAAGTAGCAATTTTGGGATAGTTCAGCTTGATGTTTATTGTAACACTAATCGAGTAGGTACATCATATTATACGTATGATTTCATATGTAGGCTTATGAAAATGGAACCACATAATTTCACAATAGATTTCTATCTTCCGTTAAGTTTTAGCAGACACCGAGAGACCATTTTTAACTTTTCACGTTTTTTGTCTAAAAAACTTCCAACGAAAGAATAAGACAAAATAGGAATTAATATCTACTTGTCATCACCGGCAATTGAACAATTTTTTCCCACCAGACCACAGAAAAGTGAGGTGCCAGGTACATTTTAATTTGTCATCATCTAAATTGAATCAAAATGAGACACAAAGATTTTGCGATGGTGTGAGTGCAGTGCTGCAAAATTCGCTTGCTGCTTCATATGACGTTCATTGTTTTGACCATCTGGATTGTTCACCTTCTGGTCAAGAGTGAGTTTCTTTGACACTTTTTTTTTCAACTGGAGCTTTGCCAAGCTCAACGTTTTATTGCAGACTTACAGGTTGGTTGCAGTAAAGGGAGAATATTGAACATTGATCGAAATCCAACGATGGCTGCATTTTCCACCGGGGAGTTTTATTGAATTATGAACATCTGCATTCTAGGTCCCCACGTCACTGCAATGATTCAGGGCACCGATTTTCGTTTGGTAACACATTTACCGTTTCGTAGCTCAAACAAAGAGACGGTGCAAGGATGCCGTCCTTCGTCATCGTCTGGCGGCGGCTGTTCGATTCAATTCAGATCTCTGAGTCGTTAGAGGGCTTATTTGAAAACACTTCCGAGGACGACGACGATAGGGAAAAAGTAATTCATCATGATGAAAAATGTTTTTGTAAGCCTTACCACAGAAGGTTCCATTGAGGATTTCCTCAAAAGTAGTCACTGGTTTTAAACGTTGGACAATGCTTGATGATAATTTTTGGTAAAAAGTACATGAATTATTTTAAGTGAATTATGTGATGTTATAAAAAAATAAATATTTGTTTTTTTTCTTTTTTCAGGTAGGTCAACCATACAGAAAACTCAGTAGTAAGTAGAGTCTGGCAATAAAAATTATTTTCACCAGCAAACCAACTAGAATTTCATGAGATTTTATCGTAAGGAATAAAAGAACTTAGATATACTGTTAGAGTAAGAAGCTAGCTTAGAACTAGACATCACTTGAATTTCATTTCCTAGCAAACTGTTAAACAATTGCCTCCCAATAGTGGGAGGAGTCTTCCACTGAAGCTGTAATGAATGGCATTTAGCCAGACGGGCGGACTGTTACATGATTAATTTGTTTTAATTTATGCGATCGGCACGTTCCATGCCATGCTCTCTAGGCTGCTCAAGTCGGATCAATTGGGAAGCGGCAGCTAGCCTACCTACACATGTTTGTCCGTACGTCTGTAATTAGCCGGTCGAGGAAAGGTGTCTGGCGACCGTCAGAACTCGGGAGCAGAACAATGAACTTCAACGCTTCATACATCTGTGTTAAAGCTGATAGTCGGGGGTGATGATGAGAAGATGCTTACACAGTTGGAGCTGTTGCCGCCGCCAATTGTGAACCAAGGTGATGATGAGTGAATACTCATTTAATGAGCTGCTGATTTTTTTTTATTTGGCAGCTAATCATTTCCTAACTTTTTAGACCAGATCAGTGGTTTTCAAACTTTTTTCCTTCACCGCCCCCTTTCGCTAAATTTTTGAGCTCATTGCCACTCTGAGCAAATTTTTGAAAATCTTTAGAAGGAATACTAGGTAATTGCCATCATTTCAAAACCATAAGCTTTTGATGTTTTATTGTAGTATAATTTGAAACGTTAAAAGTAGCTTATTTAAAAATTGTTATAATTGACTTGAGAAGACCGAAAAGCCAATGCATAGTTATTATTTGAAGCAAGACAAAACTCAAAAAAATTCAAAACTTAATTGTTTCAAACACCAAGACTGAAATTTAAAAAATATATAATTTTTTCAGGACAAATACTTAAACTTTTAAACAAAAAAAAATTCGAAAAACAAACCGCCTATCTGACAGAATTCTCTACTAATTAAATTTCCCTTTTATTATTCACAAAACATTCACTGTAAATTTAGTGAAATAGCATTAAAAGTATGACAAATAGTAGTTCTTAATAAAATAAATTTCAAACTTTACTTATGACAATTGTAGACTTAATACTGTTTTTATCACGGGTCTAAAAATTCCACAAAGGTTTCAACAACTAAATTCCGACAATTTAGGGAAAATCGAATAACTTTTGACGTTTAGTCATGGGAAATTGCCGTATTTAATTTCTTTATAGATTGAATAAAAGATCCGATAATCTGAAACAAAAATAAAACATTTTTTGACCTGTTACAATCCTCTTTATTGATTTCAAAAAAAAATATCACCAAACCTGTGAGGCCTTTTATCACAAATTCCATTAAAAAATTTGTTGTAATTTTTTAAAACAAAACATTTTAAAGATTTTTAGGCATTTTACAAACTTAAGAGTTTATAAAATTTATATGACCCGTAACACATGGATGGCATATTTATCTAATACTTTTTAGTACAACACAAAATAAACTTACAAAACTAGATCTTATACGAAATCTTTCATTATTAAAAAAAATCTGTCTGTGATTGTGAAAAACAGAGACAAAAACTTGCTTAACAGCTCCGTGAGTTAACAGATATTTCTCATCAACCTGGCTATAATTTTGTTTTCAGAGTTCTTCAAAGTTGTATCATTGTTGGGCATTGAATGTACTCGATGTCATTTCAATTTTAAGTTGTTCCGTAATTTGTTTAAATGTGAATTTCAAAATGACCTCACCGCCCCCCTGAGCCCTTTCAAGCGCCCCCCCCCCCCCCCCCAAATTTAATAATACATAATAAATCTCACTCGCTTCAAGCTTAAATTGATCATTAGCTTATCAGAAGGCCACGTGCCAAGTTTCAGTAAGATCTGACTATTGGGAGGGGTTGCTTGAGTCTCAAGCGTGAATAGGATTTAAAGCTATTTTGCTCTAGAAAAGAAAAAAAAATACTGGTTTTTCATTGATAACTTTTTTCATCACTGATTGATTGCTTTTTATGAACTTTTTTTTCATAAAGCCTTTTTTATAACAAATATTTTACCCGATGACTGCAACACGATTGAACTTAAAACAAAAATGTTGTTTTGGTTCAATGATTGTATTTTGGCCGCAAATTGTCGTCTAAAACGTAATGAGTACATTTTACGCATTGCGTTTTAGACGACAATTTGCGGCCAGAATACATTCTTTGAACAGTAATAACTTGTTTGTTTCATGTTCAATCGTGTTGCAATCTTAGGATGAAATATTTGATTCAATAAAGGCTTTAAGAAAAATATTCATAAAAACAATCAACCAATGAAGAAAAAGGTTTTCAAAGAAAAACCAGTATTTTTTTGCTTCTTTCGAGCAAAATATCTTAAAAACCCATTCACGCTTGAGGCTCAAGCAACCCCTCCCGATGGTCAAATCTTTCTGAAATTTTGCATGTTACCTTTTGGTAAGCTAATGATTAATTTGAGCTAAGAGCGAGTGAGATTATTCATGTTTGTTTCATCCTATACTAAGATTTGTATACTGTGGTTCGTTAAATTATTCGAAAAAGGAAAAATTACTGTTTTAGTAAAATAACCATAACTTCTTCAATTCTCAACAGGTTTCAATAAAAAACCACTTGAAATCTTTGTTTTAAATTGAAATTTATGATCCTTTTAAAACCAGATTTTGAAATGTTATTAAACTGTCGATAAAACTAAATTTTCTGAAAAAACGTATGTTTTATATTTTTTCTATCTCAACTTCACTTATACCAACGATACCGTTGATCATACGCAAAATTGAAGTTCTGATGAAATTAATACACCTTCAATCTAAAAAAAAACAGTTTTCAAATTAATGTGATGCAGTTCGAGATATTTGAATATAAGTAAAAGTACTTTTTTTACTTTTCTAAAATTTCATATTTGGAGCATAACTCAAAAACTGTTCTACTGAAAAATTTTTTGAATTTCATTTTCGGATTCAGCGCCCGATTTTACATTTATAGTTTGGGTCAGTCGATGAATTTTGTAAACTAGTGTTATTGAAGAAAAAATTCTTATAGAATATCAAACATTCAAAATTCAAATAAGAGATTTCTGGTTTAGGATTCATTTTTGAAATACCTTTCATGGTTAATAATTATAGGGAATTTTTGTTTGGAGTTTAGATTCTGAAATCGATTTCAAATAAGGAATTCAGAATTTCTATGCAGGTTCATATTGCAAAGCTCAGAATCGGAAATTAAATTTAAAATGGCCCTTAACAAAACACAAATAAGTAAAAATCACTTTAACAAAATAAGATCTGAACTCAATTTCAAAATTGCGTTCTTTGAAAAATATGAATTTTAATTAAATTTTTTGTGAGCTACGTCGTCTGCTGCAAAAGTTATCCAAACAACTTTAAAATTCACATATAAAATTTTTTGTCCAGGCTACAAGTATTCTTAATAGAAAGATTTTGCGACTATTTAGTATATGTCTGTTTTCGTATTTTTTTCGTTAAAAACACTCTGTGTTAACATTTTGTTCCATGCGACGTAATGAAAGCTCTGGGCAGTATAATTAATGATAATTTATTGTTGATAAAATAACTTGTACCTAATCTCCAGGTTCAGGAAAATTCAGCTGGAAATATATTTTATTGTTTTGTTGTTTGACATTATCAAAATAACATAACGATTGCTTGGTTTTATCCGGGCTGGCCCAGTTATTTATTTCAAAATGGGTTATTTCTGGGTTTTGAGTTTTGACTAAATTTGACCGAATTTTTGCAATTTTGAAAGCAAATTTCCCGGGTTTTCCAGGTTTTTATGTTAAATTGCCTGGATTTGTTAAGCCCGGATAAGTGCTTTAAAATTCTGGCAACCTTATTGTTAATACTTCAAAAACAAAGATTTAAATATACATTTGGATGTATCGAGTTTACAAGAGATAAAAATAAATCTGATTTGAACCCCAAACAAGTTTTTCGTCTAAATGAAGCCTTTAAGATCCTTCATTTATTTTTAAAGCCTCCAAAAATCTGAACACTTTTAGGATTTATTTTAGAAAGTTATGATTTTAAATGACTTACTATTAATATAAAAGAACTTAAACCCGAACAATGTGATACTCTTAGTATCTTTTTTTTTGTTTCGATTATAGTCGTTTTACCATTTTTATGGCATTCGCGACTTTATCAACGTTGCAGTTGGCGGATCGTTATTGAAAAACTTATCCGGTACAACTGTGTTCGATGTTTACTCTTGGGCTCGAACTTGCGGACATCGGCTCAGAAGACAACAGACTTGCCAACTGAGCTATATCACAAGCCCCACTCTCAGTATCACTTTTTTTTACTTTTCTTTATGTATGCATTTTTCAAGCAAAAATTATATAGGAAAAATATTGTCACCAAACTCCTCCCGTCCCCCCACGAGGCAATTTTTCCTACGGCCCTGGACTAACCAATAGACTTCTGATCTTTATTTTCTTGGCTGCCTATAAAAAAATCCTACTTTTTGCAAATTTCTTTCAAAATTTAAACATGCTATGAACAAATCATGAATTAAATTTTACACTGTGCTTGGTGATCTAAAAGATATGGAATAAAAAAATGAGGTATGGAAAAAAATTGAGTCGAAATTTGCTGCGGCCTAATTTTCATGCCCAGTCAGCTACAAAATTTAGATACCTATGTATATATTATTTAAACTTTTTTTATGCGATTCTTAATAATTTTTTCAGTATTTTCCAGTGTTGCTTGAAGTTTTCGGTAAGGAAAACCAAAATATTAAATCGCCTTAATTATCATTTTTTAAGCTCAAGTTTTATTATATCTGGTTCATTTAAAGTTTTAGTAATTTTATTTTGTATTTTAAGTTTTTGAACACCCTGTATATTAATAAGTTTAATACTGATGTTATGATATCGCTTGGTACATCTTTGTGTCTGAAAATAATCACATTTTCGTAGGTGATGGAAAGAATAAGAGAAACATGAGCTATCAAAGAACGAAAGAACATAAGCCGTAAATACGGTGAACGTGGTGAAATTGGCTAACGCGCCGTTGTACTGAAGTGGAGATTGCAGGTTCAAGTCCTGCCGGTGAGCCGTTGTATCTTTTTTTTAAAAATTCATGATATTTACGGCTTATGTTCTTCCGTTCTTTGATAGCTCATGTTTCTCTCATTCTTTCCATTACTTACGAAAATATAAATAAGTTAATGGAGTTCAATGAACTTCTAGTACGACTGCACCGAATAGGGAGAAACTAAGAAGAGACTTCAACATAAGCAACGAACCCGGTGTATCTGCATGTAGTGTAATATGTACACTGTTCTTAAAGAAGAAATGCAATCCACAAAATGGTGTAATTACGTTTAAAACCAAAAAAAAATCCATCAAGTGTCAAGCACAAACGTATTCACAAACGCTCCTTTTTGTGATTTGAGAAATCAGGATGACAAAATCAGAAATGCGCACATCCTTACAGTCAGGTGCAAAAGCTATGAAGTTTTGGTTGTTTTCATTCGCGTATTACGAATAACAGAAATATTTGAGATACCATGTGTATTCAGTAAAAAAAGGTAATGATCAAGCTATCAAGTTAAAGCTAAAATTTGAATTTTAAAAATCGATCCAACTTTGAATGAAATTCAACGCTGCAAAGCAATCATTTTAAGATAGATGTTTTTTTTCGGAAATTCTAGGCAAGCGGCCAAAACTTCCTTGCGATCCTCAATTCGTATATATGCATATTTGAAAAGATTTTTTTTTTTCATAATTTTAAAAATTATGAAATAATTTCAATACGCCAAAGCTTACCTTTTATGGACGAAGCAAATGGCGTTGAGGACCAAAAAATGTAAAAAAGGGTGCAAAATAAGAGTAGTACCACTAATATTTTAACAAACTGCTTTATTTCTTCATAACTTATTTTTAAATTATGTAGAATGATGAAACATAGATGTAAGGCTGAATTTAAAATCAAAGAAAAAGGCTTATTATTTAAAAATACTAACGTTTTTAAATAGTCAAACACTATTTCTCCAGTTTCAAGTCATAGATGGCAGCACTATCTTACTATTAACTGGTTAATTAAGGTGTGCTGGATGATTTTGGCCAAGAAATAAGTACTCGGTACTGTGTGAATACCTTGGAAATTCTAAGATCACTAAATAAAAAAAATAGAATTGCATCAATGCCACTAAGAGTGAACTTCTTGGACCGATAATCCATTATTGGTATGATTTGCAATTGAATCGGAAGTTGAGATGAGCAGGAACTTTGGCGGTTGTATAATCTTGTCCTGGTAAATTAATATTAGTTTGGTTTTAACTGCAAGATAGAGCTGCCATCTACGACTAAAAACTGGAAAAGCTTGGTTTACTGATAAAAATCTAAGTTTTCGAATTCCAATCAGTTCTTTTTCTGATTCAAAATTAACCCAGAATGTTGGTTTCTTCATTTCACGTCATGATAATGAAGAAACTAAGCAGTGAATTATTACAGCTCAAATATCAAATTCCTTAGTTACTAGAAGAGCATATCTTAAACCCCCCTCTAAAACCTTTGGGATGCTGGAAATCATCTAAAAATGCCGGGATCTATTAAAATAGTTTGTAGAATCAATATTAATGGCATTTACACAGTTATTTTCAAGAAATAATCTTGATTTTTGTAGAAAAAACACAAGTAGTTCTATTCTTATTTCGCAACTCTTTCCATATTTTTGGTCCTCAACGCCAATTGCTTCATCCAAAAAAGTTAACTTATGCCTGGTTTTACCGTAGAATAATTTTAAACAAATTGTAGAATACAAATTTTGGTGATTTACAACCGTTCATATTTTAACAAGCAAAACTCACTGTAGGAGCAAATACTAAAGCTCCACTTCAATAATGTTTTAGATTTTGAATAGTTTTAGGTTGGAGATGTATTTTTTGTAGTCAATAATAAGTAAGTGTAGAAATATAACCATTTGATCTCTCAAACACACCATACTGCCCTAGTTTTCCCTTAGTCCAATTTGGGGTGCATAATGTGTAACATCCAATCGAGCAAAGGTCGACACGTGTGCATCGGTGGTAATCAAGCGAACCTAATCACCGGTCAGCGAGACGATGAAAACCTTTGAAATAGCCCAAGTCCCACTGCTGGGGCTTCCCACGAAAGCCACACTTGAAATCGGGGATTACATCGAACGCTAACACTAACCAAACAGCGACGAATGGTGGGACAGTAACGGCAAAGGTTGTTCCGTAAGGGCATTTCGACCAGACCGCAAAAAAAACGAGCGAGCGACGAACCTTTTACCCATCCATACTTGTCAAATCTTGTGGCCGATGACTTTCCAGAGGGAATATCACACCAAAACGAATGTTTGTGGGGAATTATGTTACCATTTCGTTTTCGGATAATCATCGTCGGTTTTGGCCACAGGTAAACCATCGCTGCAGAAGCCATTCGACCCAGACGTGGCCGCCCGTAATTAAAACGGATCAGATGACTTTTGCGGCAGCTGTACGAAGGTTTGTAAAAACTGTAAAGTAATTATTTCCAGTGCTAATGATGGCGTCGAATCAACGTCGTCGTTTTGGCCATTTGCCGGGTCTACCGTCCACAGGTCTATCTGCAGATCAAGCTGGGCTGGAATGTTCTTTTCGGTGAGATATGAATAAATTGAGCCATAAATTGTGCGATTAATCCACCAGCCATGTTGCGTAATTTGTTTCCAAGCCTTTACATTCTTTCACGAAATTCCTCGCTTCCAAGAAAAGATCTAGCTCTAAGGCTACCGGCCTTGAGCAATCGAAAGTTTTTTTTAACTTTATTTTATAACTACTGTCGCGTCACGTCGGTTGGCTTCTTGGAATCTCCGAATATAAACCTTAGAGCATTGATTAAAAATGAGGGTCATCAACCTAATTTTTTGACGTCAAATCTGATTTGAGTCTTCCTAAGAAGTGGGATTAGGTATAGGCGAGCAATTATTTTCTTAGAAGCGGATCTCGACAGATACCTACAATCTCGAACAATTTCTTAGGAAATGTGTCGGATCGTTGCAACCTCAAAATATGTCTGCAGAGATGAGTGGTCGTTTTTTTTTTTAATTTGAAGCAGATCGGTTTCATTTGCTACCGACGGTATCGATTCACTGGCAATATTCGTTTATTGATATATGTATATCTATACCTTTTGCATTGTATTTGAATCGCTTATCAATCAAGAATGATTATCGTGTCTGTTTTGGCATAATCTTAGCATATGTTTTTTTTCTATTGGTAATTAACTGATTTCCAGAGCTATTTACAAAAACATTTCATCTCGCAATGGTTCGTTGCAGGTGTCAAATTGAATGACAAAAATCAATCATTGTAAGGCGATGACTTATCGGAATAATTTCTACAGCAGATGTCACAAATTATTGAATAAATTATTTGGTTAGTGGTTTGGAAAATACTGATAAAAAATTTGCTTTTCTGAGAGTAAACACTAATGTGACTCAAAGCTATATTAAAGCTTTCAAAAGCTAAAATTCCCCCTAATATTGACCCTTCTATCAAGATGAAAAACTGAAAATTTCATTTTTATTGAGCAACTTTAAAGCGACCCTCAAACGAATTTAAGTAGAAAGTTTTTTGAAAAAAAAAAGGTGAACATTTAGCTTTAAGTTTAGAGCTTTAAATCAACTTTTCTAAACTACTAGTTTTGGACTAAGCGAGAACTTTTCTCGTTTAGTTTTTTTTCGGAAAACTTTCAAGCGAAAATCAAAGATTTTATTATTTTGTAAGAATTATCTCTTTTTTCTTGAAATTTCTAAAACAATTGCATAATTACATAATAGACAAAAACTTAACTAAGCTTTACGCTACATACATTTTTATGATTGATACGAGACGGAAAGGAAATCAGCCTCTTCCAAACATCTAATTTTAAAAGATTGATGGTGTAAACCTTTCAGAAATATTTTTTAAACACTTGCTCAAATTTATTTATTTTGGATGGATAAATAAAAAGATTACAAAGTTAATAAATCCGGGAAAAATGTGGGTTTTTTCGATGATCGGGCAACCGGATCGGGCTTTTACAATATTTGGTATTGAAAATTCGGGCAAACCCGGATAAATCCGGGCAATCTGGCAACCTTTAAATACTGATTAGATTTTGCTCTGCTGGTTTTTTTTTAATATTTTCACTACAATTTGCGTAGGTACTGTTTTTTTTATCATTTGTTTGTTTAAGGTTTTTTTTAGAAATCAGATCCAAGAGGTTATATGTTTAAAAAAATGTTGTAACTGGGTTTATGTTTGGAACATTGTAATCCAATAAGAGTTTCAGGAGACTTAGAGTATAGTAGAGTTGAGTAGTGTTGAGTAATCTTGAGAAGAATAGAGTAAAGTAGAGTAAAGTAGAGTTGAGTAGATAAGAGTGGAGTAGGGTAGAGTAGAGTGAAGTACAGTAGAGTAGAGTTGAGTAGAGTAGAGGAGAGTAGAGTAGAGTTAAGTAGAGTGAAGTAAAGTAGAGTAGAGTAGAATAGAGTAGGATGGAGTATAGTAGAGTAGATTAGAGTAGAGTAGAGTAGAGTAGAGTTGAGAACCGTAGAGTAGATTAAAGTAGAGTAGAGTAGTCTTGAGAAGAAAAGTACTCTACTAGTAGAGTAGAGTAGAGTAGAGTAGAGGAGGTAGTCGCGAGTCTTGTACAGGGGAACGCCTCTGGAAGACAACGCAGTTCGACCAGAACGTGTTTGCCGAAGCGTTGCACTGGGAGAGGAACCTGGACAACCTGTCCGCGGAAGAACTGACGAGGGTTCTAGCTCGCGCTTGCGATGCTGCGATGCCGAGAAGGGCCAAGCATAAAAGCACTAGGCCACCCGTCTATTGGTGGACGGAGGAAATTGCGGGTCTGCGTGCCGACTGCCATAGGGCAAGGCGCAGGATGCAGAGCACAAGGACCCAAGAAGAGGCCACTCTTCACAAGCGCGAGATCGGCCCTCCGCAGGGCCATCAACGCAAGTAAGAGGGCACGTTTCAAGCAGTTATGCCGTGACGCCTGTCCATGGGCTGATGCCTATCGGATAGTCATGGGCAGAACTAAAAGTGGGGGTGCACAACCTGAAACGTGCCCCGATAAACTGAGAGTCATCATTAATGAGCTGTTCCCACAGCACGATGTTACCCGCTGGTCAAAAGTCCCGTATGACTGGGACACCAGCGCCGAAGAGCGGATAACGATGCAAGAACTTCGCGAGATCGCAAAGTCTCTCCAACCGAGGAAGGCCCCCGGACCGGACGGCAATCCGAACGTCGCGGTGAAGGCCGCGATCAGGGAGTTCCAGGATATGTTCCGAACATCGTTGCAACGATACGTGACGGAACGGGTGTTCCCTGACACGTGGAAACGGCAGAAACTCGTCCTTCTGCCAAAACCGGGTAAGCGTCCAGGAGACCCATCGGCGTATCGGCCGATCTGTCTACTGGATACAGCGGGTAAGGTCCTGGAGAAGGTGATTCAGAACCGACTTCAGAGATCCTCGAAAGCGAGGGCGGACTCTCGGGGAAACAGTTTGGTTTCCGCCGAGGTCGCAGCACTGTAGATGCCATCCGCTCGGTCATCGAGGTAGCGGACAAAGCCAGGCTTACCAAGAGGAGAGGGCTCCGCTTTTGCGCGGTGGTCACTCTGGATGTTAAGAACGCCTTCAACAGTGTCAGTTGGACAGCGATTGCGTCGTCGCTCATCCAAATGAGGATCCCGGCATATCTGTATAGGCTTGTGGAAAGTTACTTCCACAATCGCCAATTGCAGTATATGACCGGCGAAGGTTTGCGAACAAAAGAGGTCTCGGCGGGTGTTCCACAGGGGTCAATACTCGGCCCGGTTCTGTTGAATATCACTTACGACAAACTCCTACGAACGAGCCTCCCATCGGGGCTGAACTCGTAGGATTTGCGGATGATGTAGTCCTCTTGGCGAGAGGCTCCTCAACAGCGGAGGTTGAGCTACTGGCCTCGGTAGCTATCCAGGCAGTGGAAAGCTGGATGCACTCCAAGTGCCTGCGTCTAGCCTACCACAAAACCGAGATGGTACTAATCACCAACCTGATCTCACCACAAACAGGTACCATTGCCGTTGGACCATGCAATATCGTGTCCAAACGCGCATTCAAGTACCTAGGGGTGATGATTGACGACAGGCTCAGTTTTACGAGCCATGTCGACTACGTGTGCAAGAGAGCGGCAAAGGCCACGTCCGCACTCACACGGATGATGTCGAACTCCTCGGCCATCCAAAGTAGCAAAAGGAGGATCCTGGCAAGTGTGACCACATCGATCTTGCGGTACGGAGCAGCGGCCTGGAGGCAGGCCCTGGGAAGAAACTGTAACCTGCAGCGACTTAGCCGCGTTCAGCGGCTGATGAACCTGCGGGTTATCAGCGGATACCGTCGTCCGAAGCCGCCTGTGTAGTAGCGGGTGTCATGCCCATCTCGGTTTTGCTTGAGGAGGATGTCTATTGCTACGACAACAAAGACACGCCCAATGTACGAGATCTCGCCAATGAGGACTCGATGTCCAAGTGGCAGCAGCTGTGGGACAGGTCAACGAAAGGAAGGTGGACCCATCGTCTGATCCCGCACATCGGGAGCTGGATAGGAAGAAGGCACGGTGAAGTGGACTTCTATATGACGCAATTCCTGACTGGTCATGGATGCTTCATGAAGTACCACTACCGGTTTGGACATGTGGCTTTGCCATATTGCCCAGATTGTGGTGACGAAGAGGAAACACCCGAGCATGAGGTGTTTGTTTGTCCGAGGTTTGCGGCGGTACGTACTTCCATATTTGCCGCCTGTGGACCCGACACGACAGCAGATAACGTCGTACGGAGGATGTGTACGGATTCCAACACTTGGCATGCGGTCAGCGATAGGTTCACCCGGATCATGACTGCCCTGCAGAGGAGCTGGAACCAACGGCAGTCTGCGAACGGTGTAGGATGACTCCATCGACGGGGAGCATCTGAGTAGTGTGCGTCCGATCCCTTGAAGCTACAAAGATAAGGCAACATCTTCTGCGTAGCGGAGGTCAGGGGTGCGCCGCGAACGTGTGTAGGATACCCCAATGTCGGGGGGTATCCGAGTAGTTCCGCTTCCTAAGAAGAAAACTGCGGGGATAAGACTTTACCTTCCTCGTAGCGGATCTCGAGGGAAGCTACTGGTGTAGGATGTCGTCACCGTTGGGAAACATCCGAGTCGTAGCGTTCAAAGTCCCGTACGTGTGCCGTGACAGGCGCGAGTCTAGAATAAGCTGCTCTCGATTACGCACACGACGGGCAAGGTGGCAAACCTCGAACCCTTAAGATAAGAGGTCAGGCCTCGAGTCGTTAGAGGAGAGGTCAGGCCTCAAACCTTCAGGTGGAGAAGTTTGTGTGGTCAACCCCGAGTCTTTATGATGAGGGTCGGGTCTCGAGTCGTAAGAGGAGGGATCAGGCCCCCTTATCAACAAGAGGAGGGGTAAAGTGGTCACCTCGAGTCATTGCGAGGAGAGGTCAGATTTCAAGTCGTTAGAGGAGAGATCGGGCCTTGAATCGTGCAGAGGAGAGGTAGCCTCGAGTCGATGCGAGGAGGGGTCGGATCTCGAGTCGTTAGAGGAGAGATCAGGCCTCAAGTTGCGAAGAGGAGAGGTTTGTGTGGGAATCTCGAGTCACTGCGAGGAGATGTCGGTTCTCAAGTCGTTAGAGGAGAGTTCAGGCGTCGAGTCGTAAGGAGGAGAGGTTTTGCTCAAAGTGGTCTCGTTAATGAGTATTGCCTTGGAGCGCATTAGCGCGAATATACCTCTCACTATTGAAGCATAGTGTACTAAACAGTTCGAGGTGGGAACCAGGTCTGCGGCCCCAGGTGGACTTTATGGCATAGGGGTACTTAGTATCATGAGTCGTCCAATTGCACCACCTGGGTGATCAACTGAAAAAAAAGAGTAGAGTAGAGTTAAGTGGGGTACAGTAGAGTAGAGTAGAGTTAAGTAGAGTAGAGAAGAGTAGAGAAGAGTAGAATAGAGTAGAGTAGAGTAGATTGGAGTGGAAATGAGTAGAGTAGGGAAGTTTAGAGAAAAGTAGAGATGAGTAGAAAAGAGTAGATTAGAGTAGAATAGAGTAGAGTAAAGTAAAGTAAAGTAAAGATGAGAAGAGTAGAGTAAAGTAGAGAAGAGTAGAGTAGAGAAGGGTAGAGTAGAGTAGAGAAGAGTAGAGTAAAGTAGAGTAGTGTGGATTATAGTAAAGTAGAGTAGAGTAGAGTAGAGTAGAGTAGGATTTAGTTAAGAAGAGTAGGAAAGTGTAGAGTAGAGTAGAGAAGAATAGAGTACATTAGAGTAGAGTACAGTAGAGTAGAGTACAGTAGAGTAGAGAAAAGTAGAGAAGCCTTAAGTAGAGTAGAGTAGAGTAGAATAGAGTATAGTAGAATAGAGTGGAGTAGAATAGAGTACAGTGGAATAGAGTAGAGTTTAGTATAGTAGAGTAAAGTAGAGTAGAGAAGAGTAGAGAAGAGTAGAGTAGAGGAGAGTAGAATAGAGGAGACTAGAGGAGAGTAGAGTAGAGTAGAGTAGAGTAGAGTAGAGTAGAGTAGAGTAGAGTAGAGTAGAGTAGAGTAGAGTAGAGTAGAGTAGAGTAGAGTAGAGTGGAGTAGAGTAGAATAGAATAGAGTTGGAGTAGGATTACAAACAAAAAATAACGATCAGTGTTCAATGGCTACATAGAAATAATCTGAAATTACCAGCTTGCAGGTAGGAATCTATCAGGTATCAGAAAAGGGGTAGGCTTGATAGCGGCACGTTATCCAAACAAACGGGAAAATTGTGCCTAGCCTTTTTTTTTTACAGATTTCATCATATACCTGAGAAACCTGAAAACCATAAAAGGATTAGAAAATAAATAAATATTTAGGGCATAAAGCCGATCCACGGAGGAATTTTAAAGCATTGAAGCTTATAACCACATTGGGTGAAAAATGACAGATTGTTATTTTAGTTTAAATTCTTAGAATGAGATACACTTATATCAGGATAGGCGAGAGTACATAAAAGCTTTATAGCAATCGAAAAACAGGCATATATGAGCTACAAGAATCATACATTATTGATTCACAACTACAAAATTCAGGAGATTTGAGTTTACAATGATCAGAAAATGTTCTAACCAGGATGCTACAATGAGGGCAAATAAACGATTTTATAATGGCAAAGTTGGCATTTAGCCTGTCCACATAGGGATTTTTAAGCAATGAAGCTTTTTTTCAATCAAAATATTGGAAATAAGGACTTTTTTAACTTCCTTTGTTAAATTCTGACATACATTAGAAAGAATGAAGTCGGGCAAAAGAGGGACATGTACACACTAAGTGGAAGGTAAATATAGGTACAAAAGTACCTCTGAACCATAGCTTAACCATACAGGAGATTCAGAACACAAAGTCTTGATTTTATATATTTTTATTTAACTGACCAGTTAGCGCTCTGGTTAGACGACTACAATGATTTTCTGTTACGCCAAATTTGAAACAAGCGATATTAACACTGCACGAAGCTGTAGCAGTGGATTCCAGAAACAGGATTGACGTATGATACGAAATATCAGAGTACGATATTAAAGGAGCTTTGATTCTTCTTAACACTATAACCATTCTAAAGCTAAGGGAACATGTGTCAATACAAGAGAAGTGACATATATTAAGTGAAACAGATATGACTGTCGACATGCGATACAAGTTTTGATCAAAAACTTGATTTAATAGGGAATATTGAAGCCTTTTGGCAACCCTAAAAAAAAAATTTTTTTTTTTTTTGAATTTTTATTTTCCACGGAAACGATATTTGTACGGCTTCAATGATTGAATAACCATGATGCAATTTTTACAATTAAATATCTTTATATGAACGGACATTTACCTCCACAAAATTCTGTTGCCAATCCAAAGATAGACTGGAAACTTGTCCACTATAAGGAAAATACACTTATTTTGCGCTTGACGTAACAGATATAACTGATGTAATTTAGATCATATTCTTCTATGATTTCAGAAGCAATGGGACCGTAAGCGATGCGTTTGCGATTCACATTTGAACACTTGTGAAGAGATTTTATTGAACGGAGTTACTAGGAGAGCAAAGAGATTTGTTGAATGAAAAATCATATTCCAAATTGGTAAAACGAGAAAATATGGAAGAATACAGCTTGTGCAAATGCATGTACTACATATGCACTATTGGCATACCCTTCTCGAGAGAAAATACGTACAAAGGTCAAAAAATACTAGCAAGAATTTGAAACTGATTCAGATTCAAAACATTTCCTTCAAATGTTTTGAACATGAAAAACTTCTGAACTCTGCATGCAATAATTGACCTTGACCTATTTTCTCCCCCGCCCAGATACAGCCTCATTGATTTCCAATAGACAGAAATATGAGATAAACGTATCTGGGAAGTACTGGATTAGTCGCCTCGTACGACATGGACCAGTATCCCAGTGGCAGTATTCTTTAGGCCGCTGCCACACAGCCGAGTAGAGTAGAGTAGAGTGGAGTAGAGTAGAATAGAATAGAGTTGGAGTAGGATTACAAACAAAAAATAACGATCAGTGTTCAATGGCTACATAGAAATAATCTTGCAGGTAGGATTATATCAATAACAATGGTAAAGTATCGTGATTAGATCACATTTATTTTTGTTTATAATTCCCTGGAAAAAATGGCTCGTTTAATATTTAACAGATTCATTCCGAACACATTTGGACTGATTCATCACTGACCATACTAACTGGACACTTGATTTCGTTTTCTGGATAATTTTTCCAACAGTACGCAATGTCGATTCCAGAGTGCGCATCGATCTATTTGAAGAAATGCTTAGGAAATGCCATTCAACTTTAAAAATAAAACCCGCAATTTCTACGATAAAATCGGGCAAAACAGGACCGTTTTTCCTACAGGGCATTTTTTGTCTAATTTTTCAGGTTCGCCACCTGCCGTCGGTATTGCGAACCTGCAGAATCTGACAACAAAAAATTTGACAGAATATGGTTGAATTTTTGTTCTAAGTGTCATGTCAGTGTGGTCAGTGGATTCATATTCAATCAATTGTTTTTTTTGGTCAGGTCTGGATAAAAATAATTAATCAACAAAACTTATCACTGGAACACTCTGAAAATTGTCAATATTCAGTTAGCCAGTAATTGTTTTTCTTGTTTCATTTGTATAAGATGATTATTACGAATCCCAACAAGGAATCAATCACTTTCCAGCTTTCTGCACTTTCACGTTCGAAACACATGTATTCTAGGTTAATTACCAGCTCAATTTACAAGACCCATTGAACCAGAAAATTCCCGCAAAAATGATCCGACAGGGGGGGGTGGGCCTTTCTATTTCGGGTTTCAATTTATTGCTCATTGTTCCGGCACCAATCAAAAGTTCGGGATCACATTTCAGCAACAACCACATTCGGTCGAGACCACACACACACGTGCCTCCGAAATATAGTAACTAACTTTTGAGCCGAGTCAACGACACGCTCTTCACTAACCTATATAATTTCGATTTCAACAAGCGTCAATCGAAAATTGATGTTTGAGGCATGCCACCCACTTTTGCCAAAAACATCATAGAACGGAAGCTATTTTACCCATGTTGGAACACCCACTTACGTATGTAGCTTTTGGCAATTCACTTTCAAACGAGCTTTGAAAGCGTTAACCCACAGGCGAACAAGCAAAAGTGGTGTGAAGGTGACGTACTCTACTCTAGTATGTCAATCAATAAACGGAACATCGCCCTTGAAAAGCTTGAAGCTTCCCATCAATCGAGCTTGGATTTTTTTAACGCTTCCATTGTGGTTTGACGAGTTGAGTGATTTTTTTTTCGTTCATGATTAGAATAGAGATTTTCCGCCTCATGTTACGTCGGTTCGAAACAATTTATGCATAGAATTTGAAGCATCAAAGTCAAGGTTCATATGTGGTGGAAAATGTCATATCAATTGTATGATAGAAATATCAGAAAGAAAATCGAGATGCAGATTTTTAATCGAAAATTTAAAGTTTTTTGCTGCCAAAGTTTTTAAATCTAATTCCAAACGCCATACAACGTTTTAGATTTCACTCGAAGCCATAATAAACAATTATTCTCAGGTCCGCCCACCGGAAGTCAAGGGGAAACTGATTTTGCCCGTTTGATATTGCACCGCGAAGCTAACGTAAGCTAGCCAATTAATGATTAAATTTCCCGCTGAAAATAGATCCACCCACACTGAAAATAGAGCAGAATGATTGTGGTGGCGCGCCGTGTTTTGAACGTGTGTCAGCTATCATATATCAGCAATTCGATTGTCATTCCTTCGAATCACTGTCGGCCGGCTGTCATCATTAGTGTTCCGGCTGTTGTGGCTAAATTGGTATTTTTTTAGAACCTTCAGAACCAAGCGTTCATACGAGATGGCATCAGTTGAAACTGTTTCAATTTAAAGAATGATAAAAACGTTTGAATTCGAATAATTCCTGTAGGTTGGTGTAGTAACTTTTCAAATTTACACCTTGATTCTTTTAAAACTTTCATTCTATTAGAATTAACACGCTATACGAATTCGCGAATAGAGCATATCGAAATCCACATCTTAATAATTTGTTCAACATAATTATTTTCCCAAGACATATCTAACACAGTTGGAACTTTATTTTTATTTATTGAACGAAAGTAAAGCTTCGAATTAAAATGTTTTGAGTCATTTTAAAATGAAAACCGTAGGTTCTGGACTGCACGCGGATGCAAACGATGTAGATAAATTTTCTACGAACCATAAGCGCACTGTTTGCCCATTCTGCCGGGAAAGTTGCAGCCACTCATTCATTCTAGAATTGAAAGGTAATTTCATCTTTTGATTGAAAATTTGCAGCTTTTATCCGGCTTCACGTTTACAATACCGAAAACTGATTTCAATTTTCCGGAAAATAAATCTCTTCCGGAGAACCATGAAAAATGTTGAATAGCGTGTATTGGAACCTCTGGCACCTGAATGGTTTCATTTTTGCTCAAAATAAACGGGAGGTCGTTGTGGAAAAAATATACATTGGAATGAAAAATGAGAATCAAAAACGTTACATGATAATGCGCACAGCTTAGCAAAACCTATGGAAACTTAGGAAAGATTATTGATTATCTTCTATTTGCTTGAGTTCAATTTATATAACAGTTGACTCATATACAACTTGAAGTCGAAAACCACTTGAGTGCCGATTAAGCATTTGCAAAAAAAAACCCATGCATTGTACGGTTGTTGGATGCTTTCGGAAATGAGCATATTTGCCCTTAAACCTTGGAATATAATTGGAATAAAACATTTTTGTTATTTGATTTCACATGTTATTGCAAGAAAGTACATAAAAAGGATATGTAATAAGCAAAGTGATGGTGTGAATTTTCTTGGATATTTATGATTCTAAAAAAAATTTGATCATCAAAAGTTGATACCCTCAGATCCGCAATATGAGTGGAAAATGATCAATTGTGTGTTAATTTCGATTTATCATATCTAAAACGTAACGCTGTGAGATTTTTATCACTTTTGGTGTCATATATCTTTTAAAAAATTGTATGAATCGCGCAACACGAATACTTAAAAACGGGTTTTGTATTTGGTTTTGAATCTAGGGGATTCAGCTCAGTTCTGAAAAGTTGTTTGGTTCCAGAAATCAAAACGAAAAACCTGAGTCATTTCCACAATTATGTATCGAATCTGAAACTCAATATTTCAATCGAGCCCTCACGCTCAGAATTAAAGCTATTAGGATTGAGTTTTTTTTTATTTAAGGCTTTAAGGGTCAGAAAATAAGAAAAGTGAAAATATTGTGAAATTTCATTCCCCAAAAAAGTTTAGCGTGCGATAAGTTTTTTTTTATCAAAGACAATTCTATGTTTAATGAAGAGATAAGAAAATGCAGGGTAAAGTTCATATTTTGCAACTAAGTTCTCAGAAAATTTCGTTAAAAATTATTTCAAATCAATTAAAAACCTGAATCGAGATGAAGATTGGAACCTCAAACTTATACGCCCTTACTTTTATCTTTATGTGCTAGTTTAATGGCATTACGGTGCTCGTTATCATGGAAATTTTTAATAGAATAATAGAAAAACGAAATATTCTGAGCAAGTTTCATAAAAATAATGTTTACAGTTTTTTTGAAAGCCTTAAATTTCGATAAATTTTGTAAAAAAAATTTCTATAAGTAATTTCTGGATTATTCACAAAATTTTCCCGGATATTGCCCGGGTCGTCAATTTTTGAATCTAATGCACTTGGAAGTGATGGTTACTTTCATAATAAAAAATGATTTCCCGCAAGCAAACGATTTTCAAAAACAATAATTTTAATATATTTCTTTTCTTAAAACTTAACCCAAAGATTTCCAAAGTCTAACGATTGAATAGTATCTCTCTTCACTCGACTCAAAACTACATTCTGTCTTCGATGGAAATGATCATAGAGAATACAGCTCTTGATATATTTTTTTAAAGTTTTTAGGAGAAATTTTTAAAGAAAACTTGAAAATTTTGCCGGTGTATTTTGATCGCAAATTTTTTGAAAAAAAAAGCTGTTTTAGACTCTCGATCAATTTTTTTCTGTAAGTGTAGAATTCTTTATAATGGTTTTTGAGCTGCAGAATTTCGATGTTTTCCCTTTTAAATTGTTTCGAGCACATAATTTTTTTAACACATTGAGAAATTTGTACAAATAAGATGGATACGAGCAGCGTAGAGTGGAAAAGGAAAAAAACTATAGAGTTCTATCTCTTTAAATATGCAAAATATGGATAACATTTCATTATCAAGAAATTGTATTGAAAAGTATTGAAAGAGTGTTGAATTAGTATTTTTTGTGGTTGTCCCTATGCACTGAACACTGTCCATGAGTCACTCAATTTGATGATACTCTGTTAAAAAAATACAAAAATATTCTCTCGATTCTGAGTGATTCATGATCTTCGATGAAGTGTTTTTTTTTCCTTTGAAGTGAGAGATTTTTCGGCCGTAAGCCGTTAGGTTTGTTTGTTTGGAATAAGGTTATTGAAGGATTTTTCAAATGAACACTATGGATGGACGCGGACGGTGGAAATTCAAAGTTGAATTCTTATTTTAGATGTATTTAGTATTGCTTCACATGTTTCATCAAGTTTCAAATTGAATTTAAGAAATCAAAATCGAATTCCAGTATTCAGATGTCCAGATCTTTTAATAGTAGAGTACATAAAATGGATATGCAATAAGCAAAGCGATGATGTGAATTTCTCTTGGTAATTTATGATTATAAAAAAAAAATGATCATAAAAAGTTGAGACCCTCAGAGCCAAAATATGTGTGAAAATTGATCAATTGTGAGTGAATTTTGATTTATTACATCTTAAACGTAATGCTGTGAGATTTTTATCATTTTTGGTGCCATATATCTTTGAAAAAATTGTATGAATCGCGCAACACGAAAACTTCAAAACGGGTTTTGGATTTAGTTTTCACTCTAGGGGATTCAGCTCAGTTCTGATGAGTTGTTTGGTTCCAGAAATCAGAAAGAAAAACCTGAGTCATTTCCACAATAAAGTTTCGAATCTAGAACTCAATATTTCAAAAGAGCACTCACGCTCAGAATTAAAATTATTAGGATTGAGTTTTTCTGATTTAAGGCTATACATTTGTAATTCAGATTTAAAATTTAGATAAGGAGTTTTCATTTAGGAACATTAGGATCCAGATTCAAAATTAGGAATTTATTAGATGAGAGTGAAAACCAAAGGTTTATCCCTCATCAAATAAATCATCCGAAAATAAAAGAATTTAGGAACTTGCTTCCATTCGATATTCGAGTTCCGATTTGAGATTTCGATTAAGTAACATGTTCATCGGATTTTAGTAATGAAACTAGAATGTAGCAAAAAATCACTTGTATTTTTTCAAAAATTTTGCAGTTTGAGAAACTTTTTTTTAAATTGTCAAAGGTAAAATGTCAGGTATTCAACAGAGTTCAATTTCTTTGCTGATATCGCAGCAAATATGGCGGCATCTTTTTTGCATGAAACGAATTTAAGTGCTTCGTTTTTACTTCAACCAGGACGGAATTTGTTAAATTATATATTCTTATCAAGATTTGGGGGTCAGAAAATAAGAAAAGTGAAAATATTCTGAAATTTCACTGCACAAAAAAAAATTTAGCGTGCGATAAGTTTTTTATCTAAGACAGTTCTATGTATAATGAAGTGATAAGAAAATGTAGGTTGCAGCTTAGTTTGAAAAATTTTTCGATACAAATTATTTCAAATAAATTTAAAACCTTGATCGAGGTTACAAGAGAAGAAGATTGGAACCTCAAACTTCTACACTCTTACTTTTATCTTTATATGCTAGTTTAATGACATTGCGGTGAACGTTATCATGACAATGCTTGATAGAAGAATTAAAGATTGAAATGAAATGACATATGGATAAAGCAGATGCTTAGTAGAAGAAAATTTATAGCTGTTGAAATTGAGCTTAGAGCATATTTTTATGGGAAGCTTCAAACTTCTATCTTTGAAAGTTTGATATATGTACTCATATGCACAGTTTGTTTCAAAATATTCTGTTAATTTGCATACTCTATCTAACTTTTTGAGACTTTATTCCGAATAGTCGATACTAAATTTGGTAGAAATTCGATGCGGTTGGATAAAAGTTTGGATTTTACCGCAATGGTTCACAAAACTCGCAAATTTAAATGGAAAACTTTTTTTTTTATTTCAATTAGTTTTTAATTTTATCAGTATTCAAAGAATTCTGTCCTGGATACTGCTCAAATTTAAGATTGAAAATTTTGAAATCCAATACACAATGGGTAAAAAAGTATAAAAGCCGCGAAGGAATTCAAAATCTTCCCTCCAACACGAACAAAATCAATGAAAAAATACTAACCTGAATCGAAAATACCCGAAGAATCGATTGGATATAGTTTCAAATGCCGTAAGACCTTTTAAACGGAGATAAAATGCTTCTCTAACCCATAAATCCCTTATAATTTGTAAAAAAAATCCAACAAAAAGCTAACTTTGACTTAAAAAAAATTGATCAAAAATATACCTATCTTGTGTGATTCTCTCCGAGGAATCAAATGAAGGCTGTTTCAGTCACCGCACGCTTAGGAAAATGGAGTTATCCCTGATTTTACCCTCAATTCCCCTACACTTTATACTTATTTCTGAAAAAAAAAACTTATCCGTACTTGAAAATTTTGAACAAATTTCAATTCAATTCTTGTGCATTTTCTTCCGAGGAATCGATTGATCGCTTTTTGAGCCATCGCACGTATAGGAGAATGAAGTTATGGCTATTTTATCCTCAATTCCCCTACATTTTTTAAATGTTAGGACTTGAAAATTTAAAATCTATCATGTGTATATTTTTACGAGGAATCAAATTATGGTCGTTGAGTCACCGAACGCCTCGGAAAATGGAGTTATGGTTGTTTTTACTTTTAGTTCCCCTGGATTTTTCAATAATTTAGAATAAAAGAATGTTTGGACCTTAAAATTTAGAAGGAAATGAGAACAACCTTGAGTAGTTTTTTTTCCGAGGAATTGGATAAATTCTATTCGGACAACCGTGCGCTTCAGAAAATGGAGTTATGAGTGTTTTACCTTCAATTCCCAAACATTTGGATCAATATTTTTTAAGTCCGAACATGCTTTTCTCTAAAGTTAATGCAACATATTGGGGAATCTAAGGAAAAACAGCCATAACTCCATTTTCCGAAGCGTGTGATGGCTCAAACAGCCATCATTCGTTTCCACGGAGAAATCAGTCAAGACCGGTTGCATTTGGTTCAAAATTTTCAAGTCCGTTTATGTTTTTTTTCTGAAGTATTAAATTGAATTGAGGGTTAATCAGCCATTACTCCATTTTACGAAGCGTTCGGTAGCTCACATAGTGATCATTTGATTGCGCGGGAAAAAATACTATATTGGTCTGATTTGGTTCTAAATTTTTTAGCCTGAACACCTTTTTTCTGAACATTGAGAAAACGTTTCCATTAATTCGGTTAAAACATCAATAACTCTATTTTTGTAAGCGTACGGTGGCTCAAACAGACTTCATTCGATTCCTCGAAAAAAAACCAAACAAGAAACGTCTACCTTTGCTTGAAATTCTCAAGTCTGAACATGTTTTTTTTCTAAATTAGGCCGAAACAAATTTCAAATCCTTCTTTTGTCACTCGGAGTTGGAACATCGCGAGGGGGGTGGACAATAAAAAATAATGCGAAAAACAAATAAATTTGAATAAATTGCACGAAAGCTTGTATGCAACCAAATTGCATACTATATTATTGCATAAAACGTATAAATCATGTTTTTTTATTGAAAAATTCAATAAAATCAAGAATTCAAAATGTGAATTCATTTCAATCTTCCAAAATTTGGTCCTTAGTCTTTTAACCTTTAAGTCTTTTAACGGATATTTGAATTTTTATTTAAAATATACCTAAAATATTTCAAACTTTATTTATTCCCCCCTTCGGGATTTTGGAAATTTCAAAGGGGGGGGGGGGGTGGTTGGTTGACAAAAGAAGAAATTAATATTTGTTCCAGCCTTATATAACGAAATCGATGTTTATCGATGCGAACGGTGGCTCAAATAGCCATCATTCGACTCCTCAAAATCACATAATATAGGGCACATTTGCTTTAAAATCACAAGTCCGAACATGCTTTTTGCGAACTATTTGAAAATTTTAGGGAAATTGAAGGTTAAACAGCAATAACTCCATTTTTCGAAGCGTGCAGTGGCTGAAGCAGCCATCATTTGATTCCATAGAAAAATTACTCATGAGAGGTCTAATTTGGTTCCGAATTTGCAAGGCTTAACACTCTATTATCTGAATTAATTAAAAAGTCTAGGGAACCTCCAGAACTTTATAATCCTAAGCGTGCGGTGGCTTAAACAGACTTCATTCGATTCCTCGGATAAAATCACCCAAAAATGGTCTAGCTTTGCTCAGCATTTCCAAGTCTGAATATGATTTGTTTCTGAATTATTTGAAAAATGTAGGAGAATTAAAAGTAAATCGACCAAATCTCACTACATTTTTTGAAGCGCAAACATGCTTTTGTGAACTATTTGAAAAATCTAGGAGAATTGAGGGTTGAGGGTAAAACAGCTATGACTCCGTTTTCCGAAGTGGACGTTGGCTCAAAAAGACTTCATTTGATTTCTCGGAAAAATCACCAAAGATAGGTCTATTTCATTCTAAATTTTAGGTCCGAAAATGCTATTTCTGAACTATTTAAAAATGTAGGGGAATTGAGGGTAAAATATCCATAACTTCATTTGAGAAGCGAGCGAAAGTACTAGCAACCGTCATTCGATTCTTCGAAAAAAAGTACAAGGTAGGTTGCATTTGTATCAAAACTGGATCATGTTTTTTTTCTGAATTAATTAAAATGTAGGGGAACTCAGGGTTAAATCTGTGATAGATAAAATTTTCAACTTCATTTGCGAAGCGTGAAAACGCATTTCATCCGATTCCTCGGGGAGTTATCTTTTTTTTTTTATGGATTTTAACAGAATACAGGGGAATTTGGGGTTAAAAAGGTATTATATCTCCGTTCATAAGCTTGTGCGGTATTTAGAACTATGTCCAATCGATTCTCCAGGCACTTTCACTTCAGGCACGTATTTTTTCATCGATTTTGTCCCTCCAACACGGACGATATTGAATTTCTTCGCGGTTTATACGCCATTTTACTCAGTGTGCATTGCCTGTATTATTCATTATTTTGGAATAAACTGTCCCAAATTCACACGGCGCGTTTGATTTGATACCATGAGTTTATTTTCGGAAGATCAAGTGTAGGTAGTAACAAATTTTCCGAATTTGGTAGATTCTATGTTTAGTTAATTGTAGATCATGAAAAAAAAAACATCAATTTTTATTTAGCTGAGATGTATCCACAAACCAACGCATCTTGTAAGTTGATTGGAGAATTGCTTATAATTTTATAAGATCTCTGAAAAAAAATGTAGGTTCATTTTGATATTCAGTTCAAATTATCAACTCGTTTTTAAAAATCAGTTTTGTCATGTATGAAGATAGCGTTCCCACTTATTTCGACCCACTTGTGTAAATAATATACATTGGAGTATTTTAGTCGTTTGACATATTGTAAAGAAAGCTTCATTTTCTATCATAGTTCAGCATTTCGCCCACGTTGATTTGTAAATGTCATTTAAACTGTTGAAGATCATACTTATATCTTAATTCTCGTAAAGGACAGTTTATTTTTATTTAAAGTTAGTGTTATTTTTCACCCAAAATGTACTTTATGATTTCGGTGTTTAATATCGTTTATAATTAACATTAAAAAGTCTGGCATTTTCAACGCTCATCCATCCCTGAGATTTTTACCCGCTGTAGTCCCTGGAGTGTCAATTTGACACTCCTGACAAAATCAATATATCTCTATTTTTTCAACCGATTTAAAAAAATCGTTTTTCGAGTTTTTATTTTCTGGACTGCGTGAAAAAAGTAGTGATGCCAAATGAAAGTTTCCAAGGATTCATTAAGGGTCCCCGAAGATTTTTTTTATATGGATGCACCCTAATGAAGTTACAAGCCGCCAAACTTCCAACAGTATGATATTGACACTCATGAGCTGATTGGGGTTCAACAATGAAATTTTATAACTCTTTGAAGTTCCACATCAATCGAAAAATCTGTAGGTATTCTTCTTCTAATTGAAAGAGAAAGTCCTCGTTCAGTTGTCAATGACACCGATTTATGCCGAAGATGGCATAGCGCCTGGGATGTCATTAGGAAGAAAGTAGTTTTCCTACTTAGATTTTAACCTCCCGACTCCCGAGAGATCGTGAACCCAACGATCGACGAAGCCATCAACATTTTCACCTACCTTTCAATACCTCTACACGGGTTATTTAGGCATGCATCTACTCTATAGTATGTAATTGCACTCCGGGGGATTCAATGCTGCTGCTACTGCCGTATTTATAAAAGTTCCTCTACCGGGAGTCCCTCCCCGGCAAAGGCTGAATGCTTGCTGATGGATCAGAAAATGTTGATTTATTTGCATGTTTCCATCCGCCCATTGAGGTGAAGTTTGCGCGATCTGTAATTAGCTGCAATTTTATTGAGTCGTTTTCAGACGCTCACCAATTGATATTTCTCTGGGAATGAATGGAGTTTGGAATGAGATGGCGTCGAATGTGGGGAAAAGGGAAAACACTGGAATAAATCGTGTGTGCACTATTCAATTTGTTGTGTGTGGGCCGGTTTTTTTTTCAGAAGCTGATCATTTGTAGCCGTACTCTTACCTATATGGTTAAAAAAATGAATATGTAGGTCAGTATTCTATGTCGGTTGTGTTTGATAGCAATTGCCCGACAGAAAAAACGCTGCAGTTTGGCTGAGGGCTGCAGCCTGAGGGGGTTCCAGAGGCTATGTTGTATTGTAGATGTTTCCAGTTTTTTTTTCTGCTCCTATGGTCAAGACGAGTTTGATTCTGGGAGGTTCCTCGACAAGTGAGAGTGGTGCAATGATGCATCAATTTACAACCTGCTCTCACGTGCTGGCTGATGATCAACTTAGAAAAACACCGAGGAAGACTTCATACGTAGGCTTTTCTTCAGGCTGCTGCAGTCTGCTGCAGTTTGTTTTGCTCTACTCTTAGTACAGCATCTATTAACGCGGGCAATGGAAAGTGGTCCAACAAGGAAGTTTTCAATCAAACACAACACAACTTTTCCCTTGATTTAATCTGCCGATGCCGCCATGGCATTGTCCTCGTTGCAAAAAAGTAGAGTTTCTCGTGAATCACGTTTTAGTGTAACATCACTGAACATCATCATTTCGATATTCATAGAGATCGTAGTCGAACAAAAAAGGTGGCTTCAGGTGAATATTTTTACTAGAATGCACTTACTAGAACCCAATCCATAGTGTTGTTTACGCGGATGTTTAGTTAAGTGCTTCCGTTTACATTCCGTTGGTAGCACAATTGCGACTTTTCGAGTTCAATCAGGGAGTCACCGGACGGCGATGATAGTGATGGAAATTGAATCTCCGGGCTGCTGATAAGAATGCATCGTAAATATCATCCATAGGAATGTCATTTCAAGTCGTTATTGCGTAGCTAGCTTTCCTAGATAGTATGAATCTACCTCTAAAAATCAAGAAAGCAGTGTTAAACAACCGGATACAATAAAAAATAGAAAAATAGAGAAGAACCTACCTGATGCTTACTGTTTTTTCTATTCGTTAAAGCCAATATTCAGCACAAATTTTAATTTAAGACGGTTGAAATAACAATTTAAAAAAAATACTAAAAAAGCAACATCTACCAGATTTGAAAAATTGTCGATATCGCCAAAAGTTTTGAAATTGTTAAAATTTTCGGAATTATTAAAGTGGTCGAAATTGCCAAAATTGTCAAAATTTTCGAAAATATCACAATTTTCATAATTGTTGAAATTGCTCTCAGATTTTATCGACTTTTTTCGGCCAGTAAGTCTATAAAAGTCGTTAAAGTCTAAGAGCAAACATTCACGTCGATAAATCCAAATACAATTGTTAAAATTTAGAAAATTGTCGAAAATTATTAAAAATAATAAAAAACTACAAATTTGACAATATTGAACAAGATGAAAAAAATTATGAAACTGACAAAATTGACGTGATTGACAAAATTGAAGTGATAAACAAAAGGGACAGAATTGACAAAATTTAAAAAAAGACAACATCAAAAAAGTTAACAAAATTGACCAAATTGTTGAAATTGTTGAAATAGTCGAAATTGGAAAACATGAAAAAATTGTCAATATTGTCAAAATTGTCCAAATTGTTAAAATTGTCAAAATTGTCAAAATTGTCAAAATTTAAAAATTGTCAAAATTGTCAAAATTTTCAGAATTGTCAAAATTGTCAAAATTTAAAAATTGTCAAAAATGTAAAAATTGGCAAAATTGTCAAAATTGTCAAAATTGTCAAAATTGTCAAAATTGTCAAAATTGTCAAAATTGTCAAAATTGTTTAAATTGTCAAAATTGTCAAATTGTCAAAATTGTCCAAACTGTTAAAACTGTAAAAATTGACAAAATTGACAAAATTGATAAAATTGACAAAATTGACAAAATTGACAAAATTGACAAAATTGACAAAATTGACAAAATTGACAAAATTGGCAAAATTGACAAAATTGACAAAATTGACAAAATTGACAAAATTGACAAAATTGACAAAATTGACAAAATTGACAAAATTGACAAAATTGACAAAATTGACAAAATTGACAAAATTGACAAAATTGACAAAATTGACAAAATTGACAAAATTGACAAAATTGACAAAATTGACAAAATTGACAAAATTGAAAAAATTGACAAAATTGACAAAATTGACAAAATTGACAAAACTAACAAAATTGACAAAATTGACAAAACTAACAAAATTGACTAAATTGACAAATTGACAAAATTGACAAAATTGACAAAATTGACAAAATTGACAAAATTGACAAAATTGACAAAATTGACAAAATTGACAAAATTGACAAAATTGACAAAATTGACAAAATTGACAAAATTGACAAAATTGAAAAAATTGACAAAATTGACAAAATTGACAAAATTGACAAAACTAACAAAATTGACAAAATTGACAAAACTAACAAAATTGACTAAATTGACAAATTGACAAAATTGACAAAATTGACAAAATTGACAAAATTGACAAAATTGACAAAATTGACAAAATTGACAAAATTGACAAAATTGACAAAATTGACAAAATTGACAAAATTGACAAAATTGACAAAATTGACAAAATTGACAAAATTGACAAAATTGACTAAATTGACAAAATTGACAAAATTGACAAAATTGACAAAATTGACAAAATTGACAAAATTGACAAAATTGACAAAATTGACAAAATTGACAAAATTGACAAAATGGACAAAATTGACAAAAGTAACAAAATTAATAAAATTGACACCAATTGACAGTATGACAAAATTGGAAAAATTGGCAAACTTAATAAAATTGACATCAATTGACAAAATTGACAAAACTGACAAAATTGACAAAGTTGACAAAATTGACAAAATTGACAAAATTGACGAAATTTGACAAATTGACAAAATTGACAAAATTGACAAAATTGACAAAACTGACAAAATTGGCAAAATTGACAAAATTGACAAAATTGACAAAATTGACAAAATTGACAAAATTGACAAAATTGACAAAATTGACAAAATTGACAAAATTGACAAAATTGACAAAATTGACAAAATTGACAAAATTGACAAAATTGACAAAATTGACAAAATTGACAAAATTGACAAAATTGACAAAATTGAAAAAATTGACAAAATTGACAAAATTGACAAAATTGACAAAACTAACAAAATTGACAAAATTGACAAAACTAACAAAATTGACTAAATTGACAAATTGACAAAATTGACAAAATTGACAAAATTGACAAAATTGACAAAATTGACAAAATTGACAAAATTGACAAAATTGACAAAATTGACAAAATTGACAAAATTGACAAAATTGACAAAATTGACAAAATTGACAAAATTGACAAAATTGACAAAATTGACTAAATTGACAAAATTGACAAAATTGACAAAATTGACAAAATTGACAAATTTGACAAATTTGACAAAACTGACAAAACTGACAAAATTGACAAAATTGACAAAATTGACAAAATTGACAAAATTGACAAAATTGACAAAATTGACAAAATTGACAAAATTGACAAAATTGACAAAATTGACAAAATAGACAAAATTGAAAAAAATACAATATTAACAAAATTGACAAAATGGACAAAATTGATAAAATTGAAAAAATTGCCGAGATTGACAAAATTGACGAAATTGTCCAAATTGACAAAATTGACAAAATTGAAAAATTGGAAAAATTGACAAAATAAACAAATTTGACAAAATTGACAAAATTGACAAAATTGACAAAATTGACAAAATGGACAAAATTGACAAAAGTAACAAAATTAATAAAATTGACACCAATTGACAGTATGACAAAATTGGAAAAATTGGCAAACTTAATAAAATTGACATCAATTGACAAAATTGACAAAACTGACAAAATTGACAAAATTGACAAAATTGACAAAATTGACAAAATTGACAAAATTGACAAAATTGACAAAATTGACAAAATTGACAAAATTGACAAAATTGACAAAATTGACAAAATTGACAAAATTGACAAAATTGACAAAATTGACAAAATTGACAAAATTGACGAAATTTGACAAATTGACAAAATTGACAAAATTGACAAAATTGACAAAATTGACAAAATTGACAAAATTGACAAAACTGGCAAAATTGACAAAATTGACAAAATTGACAAAATTGACAAAATTGACAAAATTGACAAAATTGACAAAATTGACAAAATTGACAAAATTGACAAAATTGACAAAATTGACAAAATTGACAAAATTGACAAAATTGACAAAATTGACAAAATTGACAAAATTGACAAAATTGACAAAATTGACAAAATTGACAAAATTGACAAAATTGACAAAATTGACAAAATTGACAAAATTGACAAAATTGACAAATATGACAAATTTGACAAAACTGAAAAAATTGACAAAATTGACAAAATTGACAAAATTGACAAAATTGGCAAAATTGACAAAATTGACAAAATTGACAAAATTGACAAAATTGACAAAATTGACAAAATTGACAAAATTGACAAAATGGACAAAATTGACAAAATTGACAAAATTGACAAAATTGACAAAATTGACAAAATTGACAAAATTGACAAAATTGACAAAATTGACAAAATTGAAAAAAATACAATATTAACAAAATTGACAAAATGGACAAAATTGATAAAATTGAAAAAATTGCCGAGATTGACAAAATTGACGAAATTGTCCAAATTGACAAAATTGACAAAATTAAAAAAATGGAAAAATTGACAAAATAAACAAATTTGACAAAATTGACAAAATTGACAAAATTGACAAAATTGACAAAATGGACAAAATTGACAAAAGTAACAAAATTAATAAAATTGACACCAATTGACAGTATGACAAAATTGGAAAAATTGGCAAACTTAATAAAATTGACATCAATTGACAAAATTGACAAAACTGACAAAATTGACAAAATTGACAAAATTGACAAAATTGACAAAATTGACAAAATTGACAAAATTGACGAAATTTGACAAATTGACAAAATTGACAAAATTGACAAAATTGACAAAATTGGCAAAATTGACAAAATTGACAAAATTGACAAAATTGACAAAATTGACAAAATTGACAAAATTGACAAAATTGACAAAATTGACAAAATTGACAAAATTGACAAAATTGACAAAATTGACAAAATTGACAAAATTGACAAAATGGACAAAATTGACAAAAGTAACAAAATTAATAAAATTGACACCAATTGACAGTATGACAAAATTGGAAAAATTGGCAAACTTAATAAAATTGACATCAATTGACAAAATTGACAAAACTGACAAAATTGACAAAATTGACAAAATTGACAAAATTGACAAAATTGACAAAATTGACAAAATTGACGAAATTTGACAAATTGACAAAATTGACAAAATTGACAAAATTGACAAAATTGACAAAATTGGCAAAATTGACAAAATTGACAAAATTGACAAAATTGACAAAATTGACAAAATTGACAAAATTGACAAAATTGACAAAATTGACAAAATTGACAAAATTGACAAAATTGACAAAAATGACAAAATTGACAAAATTGACAAAATTTAAAAAAATTGACAAAATTGACAAAATTAATAAAATTAATAAAATTGACATCAATTGACAGTATGACAAAATTGACAAATGGTCAAAATGGAAGAAAATGACAAAACAAAAATAAATTGACAAAATTGACAAAAGTGACAACATTGACAAAGTTGACGAAATGAACAATATCTTTAAAGTAGTCGAAATTGACAAAATCGACAAAATTTGTACAGTTGTCTAAATTTTTAAACTGGATCAAAGTGACAAAATTGGCCGATTGATAACTTTTTCCCGAACGGTGATAAAATTTATTCGAAAAATTACATATGTTCTTCACACTTTAGCATAGTTCAAGTGATAGTCAATTTTGGCATGGTCAGAATAAAGTACGCACTATTTGTTGAATGTTTTGTCTGGAAAAAGATACTGAAATTTATCTTATAAAATGGATTTGGCCAGCGAAGACTACTGGTTTGATATTTCGAAAGTTTACTCACCTTGCATTCATTATACAATTTCGGTTGATATTTATTTCAGACGCCCCAAACACCCTAAATTCAATCGAAATACATTTACAAGCTCAAAGATTTTCCATAGTGTTGCATAGTGTGGTACGTTTGCGTGTTTAGGACATCGATAATCTTAAAAATAATATGAAGTAATAAAAAACACTCTTGAATCAGCATTATTAAGTTTAAATTAGGGCAAGTTTTCGAAGAGGTTATGGGGTTTAGGCATTTCTTGGGAAATTTATTTTTAATTGTATAATTCCGCTTACTTCCTCTATTGTGCTAAATTGCTACGGAGATTAGCCTTTTGCTTCTTATTTGTGTTCCTGGTTTATTTCAAACATATTTTCTAGCAACTCTGGTTTGAAATCAATCTTCCTGGTGGTTTTTAGCTTGAGGTTTACGAATATCTACGGAAACATGCTTCTTTACCATCTAATCGGATTCAATCGTACCCCAAAAAGGATAGACACATATCTAATTAAATCCTTAGTTTCGGAGGGGATTTGCAGGAAATTGAAGCATTTTTGACTTATAGTCCAGAGTAATAGTGATCTGGTAAGATTATTAACACATTAAGGATCGCGAAGAAATATAAGCCGGGAAACTCCTAAATTCAGCATTCTTTATCTCAGAAACCGCTGGATCAAATTCTAGAAACTTAAAAAATTTGAATAACTGAATGTCATGTGTTTATTTATAACAGAATCCTCAATCAGAAATTCTGATTTGAATTTTGAATCCTTGATTTTCCATATGAAATCTTTCTTCCAATTTTATTTATTCGTTAATCAACTAGTGAATCTGATTAAAAATTCCAAATGATGAAACTTTGATAATTCAAAGCATCATTAGAAACTTTTTAAGTTTCAATGCTGCATTAGAATTAAGTGTAAAAATTTCAAATCAAAATCTTAAAAATGGTTTGTAATTTTAAATACTTTCTTTTATCAATCCGATTCGATAGGCTTCGAACATGGAAAATGAATCTTCTTTATGTTTCAAATGCAAAACCAAGATTCGAATCAAGACTTACAGATACAAATACCATAAAAATGGTCAAATGTTTTCATTAAAAATAATAATTATAATAATGATAATAATCAAGATTTTATTCCAATGATGAACAAAACTGCAAATCAAGAATAATAAACTGGATGCAGATTCCACAATCAAATCATAGGCAATAAATTCAGTTTTTTTTAATTTGGAACCAGGACATCGGAAATGATTGCTTGCCTGATAGTTGCTCATATTTTTCCGGGGTAAATTTGAGCTATTTTATCTAACAATTTCGGAGTTAACAACACATATGCAAGCAGTTTCGGAATCCTTCAATTAAGTAAAGTTTTTTTTTCATCGAAACACATCAGCTAGTTTATTTGGATACAATTTACTCAAAACATAGTTTTGGACGCAAAATACATAACTAAGATCAAGCAATTTAAATTTTTCTTCGATTTTGTGAAAACATTCAGGCAAAATCCGGGCAATCTGTCAACCTTAGTGAGTCTGATCTTATTATGTCGATGTCTTATGACTAAAGATTAAAGACTAAAGACTAAAGACTAAAGACTAAAGACTAAAGACTAAAGACTAAAGACTAAAGACTAAAGACTAAAGACTAAAGACTAAAGACTAAAGACTAAAGACTAAAGACTAAAGACTAAAGACTAAAGACTAAAGACTAAAGACTAAAGACTAAAGACTAAAGACTAAAGACTAAAGACTAAAGACTAAAGACTAAAGACTAAAGACTAAAGACTAAAGACTAAAGACTAAAGACTAAAGACTAAAGACTAAAGACTAAAGACTAAAGACTAAAGACTAAAGACTAAAGACTAAAGACTAAAGACTAAAGACTAAAGACTAAAGACTAAAGACTAAAGACTAAAGACTAAAGACTAAAGACTAAAGACTAAAGACTAAAGACTAAAGACTAAAGACTAAAGACTAAAGACTAAAGACTAAAGACTAAAGACTAAAGACTAAAGACTAAAGACTAAAGACTAAAGACTAAAGACTAAAGACTAAAGACTAAAGACTAAAGACTAAAGACTAAAGACTAAAGACTAAAGACTAAAGACTAAAGACTAAAGACTAAAGACTAAAGACTAAAGACTAAAGACTAAAGACTAAAGACTAAAGACTAAAGACTAAAGACTAAAGACTAAAGACTAAAGACTAAAGACTAAAGACTAAAGACTAAAGACTAAAGACTAAAGACTAAAGACTAAAGACTAAAGACTAAAGACTAAAGACTAAAGACTAAAGACTAAAGACTAAAGACTAAAGACTAAAGACTAAAGACTAAAGACTAAAGACTAAAGACTAAAGACTAAAGACTAAAGACTAAAGACTAAAGACTAAAGACTAAAGACTAAAGACTAAAGACTAAAGACTAAAGACTAAAGACTAAAGACTAAAGACTAAAGACTAAAGACTAAAGACTAAAGATTAAAGACTAAAGACTAAAGACTAAAGACTAAAGACTAAAGACTAAAGACTAAAGACTAAAGACTAAAGACTAAAGACTAAAGACTAAAGACTAAAGACTAAAGACTAAAGACTAAAGACTAAAGACTAAAGACTAAAGACTAAAGACTAAAGACTAAAGACTAAAGACTAAAGACTAAAGACTAAAGACTAAAGACTAAAGACTAAAGACTAAAGACTAAAGACTAAAGACTAAAGACTAAAGACTAAAGACTAAAGACTAAAGACTAAAGACTAAAGACTAAAGACTAAAGACTAAAGACTAAAGACTGAAGACTGAAGACTAAAGACTAAAGACTAAAGACTAAAGACTAAAGACTAAAGACTAAAGACTAAAGACTAAAGACTAAAGACTAAAGACTAAAGACTAAAGACTAAAGACTAAAGACTAAAGACTAAAGACTAAAGACTAAAGACTAAAGACTAAAGACTAAAGACTAAAGACTAAAGACTAAAGACTAAAGACTAAAGACTAAAGACTAAAGACTAAAGACTAAAGACTAAAGACTAAAGACTAAAGACTAAAGACTAAAGACTAAAGACTAAAGACTAAAGACTAAAGACTAAAGACTAAAGACTAAAGACTAAAGACTAAAGACTAAAGACTAAAGACTAAAGACTAAAGACTAAAGACTAAAGACTAAAGACTAAAGACTAAAGATTAAAGACTGGAAAATAAAAAATCCGTGCACCAATTCCTATTGAAAATAACTTTTGATAGCGTTTTTGCCTTTCTAACAGAAAGGTTTGGTTATCGGTCGATTTGAGAGATCATTAATTATGGGTCTTAGACATACCTTTATAGGTACCTATCGACTCAGCTCGACGAGTTCTGTTGATGTCCGTAGATTTGTATGTGCCATTTTAAAAATGTCAAGAACGTTTTTGCGAAACTGGGCTGCACAATTAAAATGATTTTAGTCTCAAAAGAATGCATTTTTTTTTCTACACAACCCTTTCAAAAACGGGAAAAAAACAAAATAGTTGAAACCGTTTTCTTTATCAAATACATATCATACTTATTATAGCATAAAAAAAAGTTGCTAGTGGCGCCTCGAAGCAGCAGCACCAGCAATCATTTATAAATTGGAGATAATCAAAATAAAAAACTAAAATTTATTGACTCGGGAATCGAACCAAAAACCTTCAGATTCCAAGTTGCAAACGCTATCCAATAAACCATCGGCACGCTTGACTAGGAGTGGCTCAAACTCAAATAGGTAAAAGGCATTACTAAGACGCACCGTGGTCTGGGCAGTTTCTCAGTCTGCTGGGGCAAATACGGCAACAGTGTTTATATCTTACACTTCTTGCTTTTCAATGCAGCAAATGGCGGATGGGCGTTTCCTTCAGAGTCCGCCATGCCTATAGACACTATAATTTCATATATGAAATTATAGTGTCTATAGCCATGCCGGGTGTCAACAAAATGCAGAGCCGTACAGAAAACTGCGTTGGGGGGGAATTTATATGAAGATTTTATGACCCTCGTTTTTTAACCCGTGTTGAAGAATGAATTTATGTTTTTTTTTTTCATTTCTACATACTCATACATAATTTAGATTCAATTTCAGATGCAGAATTCAGATTCAGTTTTCAAATTCAGAATACAGGTTTAGGAATCAGAATTCAGGATTCAGAATTCAGAATTCAAAATTCAGATTCAGAACTCATATTCAGATTCAGAATTCAGATTCAGAATTCAGATTCAGAATTCAGATTCAGAACTCAGATTCAGAATTCAGATTCAGAATTCAGATTCAGAATTCAGATTCAGAATTCAGATTCAGAATTCAGATTCAGAATTCAGATTCAGAATTCAGATTCAGAATTCAGAATTCAGATTCAGAATTCAGATTCAGAATTCAGATTCAGAATTCAGATTCAGAATTCAGATTCAGAATTCAGAATTCAGATTCAGAATTCAGATTCAGAATTCAGATTCAGAATTCAGATTCAGAATTCAGATTCAGAATTCAGATTCAGAATTCAGATTCAGAATTCAGATTCAGAATTCAGATTCAGAATTCAGATTCAGAATTCAGATTCAGAATTCAGATTCAGAATTCAGATTCAGAATTCAGATTCAGAATTCAGATTCAGAATTCAGATTCAGAATTCAGATTCAGAATTCAGATTCAGAATTCAGATTCAGAATTCAGATTCAGAATTCAGATTCAGAATTCAGATTCAGAATTCAGATTCAGAATTCAGATTCAGAATTCAGATTCAGAATTCAGATTCAGAATTCAGATTCAGAATTCAGATTCAGAATTCCGATTCAAAATTCAGATTCAGAATTCAGATTCAGAATTCAGAATTCAGATTCAGAATTCAGATTCAGAATTCAGATTCAGAATTCAGATTCAGAATTCAGATTCAGAATTCAGATTCAGAATTCAGATTCAGAATTCAGATTCAGAATTCAGATTCAGAATTCAGATTCAGAATTCAGATTTAGAATTCAGATTCAGAATTCAGATTCAGAATTCAGATTCAGAATTCAGATTCAGAATTCAGATTCAGAATTCAGATTCAGAAGCAAAAAAAGTGATTCTGGAAACATTTAACAGCCTTTGGCAACGAGGTGAATATCCATTGGAATGGAGAAAAAGTATTATCGTTCCAATACCGAAACCAGGAGAAATTGGCAGTTTCCGACCAATTGCTTTAACATCATGTCTAGCAAAAATTTACGAAAGAATAGTGAACCGAAGACTGCAACATTTTTTGGAGAAAAACAACATAATACATCCAAACCAACATGCCTTTCGAAGTGGCCGAGGTACTACCAGTCACCTTAGCCAACTCAAAGACGTACTTACCGAACATCGACATGCTAAATTACATTCCGAATTAGTCTCGCTGGATCTTTCAAAAGCTTTTGATCGGACATGGAGACCCGGTATCCTGAAAGCGCTTGAAAAAGTTCAAGTAGGGAACCGAATATACCAAGTAGTCAGAAATTTTCTTAGAGACAGAACATTTTGCGTATCAGTTGGTGGTACTTTTTCTACAGATCGGCCCCAAGAAACCGGAGTCCCGCAGGGATCAGTGCTATCTCCAACACTCTTTATTTTGGTAATGAATGCTGTGTTTCAATTCATTCCGAGAAACATATCGGTTCTAATCTATGCAGACGACATCCTGTTGGTTTGTGGCAGCAAATTTGTGGCAATTTGTCGAAAAAGACTACAAGTAGGAATAAACCGCATTCTATCGTGGGCTGAGAAAAATGGGTTTGTCATTAACGCCAAAAAGAGCACCTTGTTGCACACTTGCCAAGGCACAAAAGGTCGACATCGTTTTGGAAAATTGAAGAAGTTGTCGGCTGATGGATTGGAGATAGCGCAAACAAAGACAGCAAAAATTTTGGGAGTACATATGAATCAAAAAGGAAACGCTAATCACCATGTTAAAATACTCACAAAAGAATGCAATGCACGAATCCGTTTCTTAAAAATTATTACTGGCCTAGGGAGCAGGGAAACTTTGTTGAAAATTGGGTTTTCAACAGTTATGTCAAAGCTGTTCTACGGGTGGGAAATATTTGATCCTGTCGATATCATGGGCTTGAAAACAACATATAACAATATGCTAAGAATAGTGTCTGGCGCATTCTGCTCAACACCCGTAGAAGCTCTTTATGCAGAGAATGGCGTAGCTCCTTTTGAATATCTGGTAGCTGAAAACTGGGCAAGAAAGGCAATTTGGATTGCAGAAAGACCAATCAATAGTGAAAATTTCTTACTAAACCGAGCTAATCAAGTACTTACAGCAATAATTAACCAACGTATTCCACCGATACATCGCCTCACTTCTGAAATAAACAAATATTGGAACGAAAATCCGCCAAAAATCGATTGGACAATCAAACAACATTTTAAAACAGGTGGCAATAAAAGATCTGCAGTTGCTATGTTTGCCAATCTAAAAGCCACAAAATACCAATTCAGAAGAGAAGTTTACACCGACGGTTCACTAGCAAGAAGAAAAGTAGGTTTTGGTATTTACAACCCAACGGAAGAAAGCATGTTCAAAAACCTACCGGAAAAATTATCAATCTTTTCGGCGGAAGCTGTAGCTATCAATATAGCAATCGAACGAGCTAGTTCACCCACGGTTATATATACGGATTCCGCCAGTGTGTTATCTGCCTTGGAATCTGGAACAAAACATCCGATCATCCAAAACATACTGCACAGCAAAAATCTTCAGAACATCACATTGGTCTGGATTCCAAGTCACGTGGGTATTTCTGGTAATGAAGAAGCTGATCGACTTGCAAACCTAGGTAGAAATGGAGAAAGGCACACAACAAAAATTCCAAAAGCGGACGCGCTGAAATGGATGAAGATGGAACTGAAAATGCAACACCAACAGAACTGGCGTAACCAGCAGAATATTAAACTTAAAGAGGTAAAACTAACAACGGAGAAATGGAATGATGTGAAAAACAAGAGAGAGCAGAAGGTCCTTACCCGATTAAGGAACGGCCACACATGGATAACGCATAAACATCTGATAGAGGGAACTGAAACACCAATATGTGAAACCTGTGGTACCGAGCTGACAGTGAAACATATTATATTAGAATGCCGAAAATTCGATAAACAGAGACGAGATCTACTACCAGAAGGCAGCCTTGCAGATAAACTGGAGAACAACCGAGAAAAGGAAAAACAAGTGATTCGTTTTTTAAAACAGTGTGATCTATTTAATGTAATTTAAACTACCACTTTTCTTGAGGGTGAAAACGACAGGTTAATCCCTCGTTAAATAAAGCGTACAAAAAAAAAAAAAAAAAAAAAAGAATTCAGATTCAGAATTCAGATTCAGAATTCCGATTCAAAATTCAGATTCAGAATTCAGATTCAGAATTCAGAATTCAGATTCAGAATTCAGATTCAGAATTCAGATTCAGAATTCAGATTCAGAATTCAGATTCAGAATTCAGATTCAGAATTCAGATTCAGAATTCAGATTCAGAATTCAGATTCAGAATTCAGATTCAGAATTCAGATTCAGAATTCAGATTCAGAATTCAGATTCAGAATTCAGATTCAGATTCAGAATTCAGATTCAGAATTCAGATTCAGAATTCAGATTCAGAATTCAGATTCAGAATTCAGATTCAGAATTCAGATTCAGAATTCAGATTCAGAATTCAGAATTCAGAATTCAGAATTCAGATTCAGAATTCAGATTCAGAATTCAGATTCAGAATTCAGATTCAGAATTCAGATTCAGAATTCAGATTCAGAATTCAGATTCAGAATTCAGATTCAGAATTCAGATTCAGAATTCAGATTCAGAATTCAGATTCAGAATTCAGATTCAGAATTCAGATTCAGAATTCAGATTCAGAATTCAGATTCAGAATTCAGATTCAGAATTCAGATTCAGAATTCAGATTCAGAATTCAGATTCAGAATTCAGATTCAGAATTCAGATTCAGAATTCAGATTCAGAATTCAGATTCAGAATTCAGATTCAGAATTCAGATTCAGAATTCAGATTCAGAATTCAGATTTAGAATTCAGATTCAGAATTCAGATTCAGAATTCAGATTCAGAATTCAGATTCAGAATTCAGATTCAGAATTCAGATTCAGAATTCAGATTCAGAATTCAGATTCAGAATTCAGATTCAGAATTCAGATTCAGAATTCAGATTCAGAATTCAGATTCAGAATTCAGATTCAGAATTCAGATTCAGAATTCAGATTCAGAATTCAGATTCAGAATTCAGATTCAGAATTCAGATTCAGAATTCAGATTCAGATTCAGAATTCAGATTCAGAATTCAGATTCAGAATTCAGATTCAGAATTCAGATTCAGAATTCAGATTCAGAATTCAGATTCAGAATTCAGATTCAGAATTCAGATTCAGAATTCAGAATTCAGAATTCAGAGTCAGAATTCAGATTCAAAATTCAGAGTCAGAATTTAGATTGAGATTCAGAATTCAGATTCAGAGTTCAGATTCAGAATTCAGATTCAGAATTTAGATTCAGAATTCAAATTCAGAATTTAGATTCAGAATTCAAATTCAGAGTTCAGATTCAGATTCAAAATTTAGATTCAGAATTCAGATTCAAAATAATGTGGATTCAGAATTCAGATTTAGATTTCAGATTCAGGATTTAGATTCAGAATTCAAATTTTGTAAATGTATTTTCGGCATATTGGTGAAAAATTTAGATTCATGGAGAAAGAATATCAGAATTTAAAATTGATGAAGATGTTGCGAAGTAAAGTATGGTGTACGTTAATAAGTTTTCCTTGCAAAAATGTTCTTTCACTTTTTTCATCATACGTAAATTTTTTCCTCACTTTTCTACCCATCTTTATCAATTTTCAATTCTGAAATTGTTTCCTCCAGAATACTAATTTTCACAGTTTTTGATAAATTTGCGATGACTTAAAGATCATTACGCATGAAAACACGATTTTGTATTGTGAAAACTTTTTTTCACAATTTTTCTGAAATTAAGGGTGCTGCATACTTTTAGGGGTAAAACCATACACTAAAAGTTGTAAAATCCGAAATCATAAAAAAAATTTTGGATGAAAGGAATTTCAATTTTAACAAACGCGTGATTCAGAATTCAGATTTAGAATTCAGATTCAGAATTCAGATTCAGAATTCAGATTCAGAATTCAGATTCAGAATTCAGATTCAGAATTCAGATTCAGAATTCAGATTCAGAATTCAGATTCAGAATTCAGATTCAGAATTCAGATTCAGAATTCAGATTCAGAATTCAGATTCAGAATTCAGATTCAGAATTCAGATTCAGAATTCAGATTCAGAATTCAGATTCAGAATTCAGATTCAGAATTCAGATTCAGAATTCAGATTCAGAATTCAGATTCAGAATTCAGATTCAGAATTCAGATTCGGAATTCAGATTCAGAATTTAGATTCAGATTCAGAATTCAGATTCAAAATTCAAATTCAGAATTCACAATCAGAATTAAGATTTAGAATTCAGATTCAGAATTCAGATTTTTGTAAATTTATTTTCAGCATATCGGTGAAAATTTAGATTCTTGGAGAAAGAATATCGGAATTGAAAATTTATAATGATTGATGTTGCGGGGTAAAGTATGGTGTGCGTTTATAAGTTTTCCTTGCAAAAATGTTCTTTTGCTCTTTTCTCTTCATTTTTCTATCCATCTTTATCAGATTCAGAATTCAGATTCAGAACCCAGAATTAGAATTCAGATTCAGATTTAGAATCCAGATTCCAGATTCAGATACAGAATTCAGATACAGAATACAGATTTAGAATTTAGATTCAGAATTCAAATTAGGAATTCAAAATTCAAAATTCAAAATTCAGAATTTTGAATTTTGAATTCAGAATTCAGAATTCAGAATCCAGAATTCAGAATTCTGAATTCTGAATTCTGAATTTGAATTCTAAATTCTTAATTCTAAAATCTTAATTCTGAATTTGAATTCAGAATTCAGATTCATAATTCAAACTCTGAGTTCAGATTCAGAATTTAGATTCAGATTTAGAATTCTGATTAAGAATTCGGATTAAAGATCAACCTGGAATTTGAAATTGGAAATTATATTCAAATATTAGACTAAGTGTTGTAACTCAAAATTCAAACTTTAGAATCAGAATAAGATTTCAGATTTAGTTTCCAGAATGAGATTAATCATTTAATAGTCATATTACTTTCCCCTCCTTTGGTGAGAATTTTTTCTTTTATGCATGGTTGAGCTCTAAAAAAGGTATCATGCTAGGCCACGTGTCACGGCTATCCATCAATATTGTAGTTGGTTTTCCGTATTCAGTAAAAAAAGCATAAAAAAACAGTAAGATTCGAACCGTGACCAGCATCGTGAAAGTTCTGGTTGCTACCACGGCACCATTTCAGCGTGTTATAAGTCTAAGAAATTCAACTGTTTAAATACCATTCTTTCCATACATAAAATGAACTCCTTACATACCAGTTCGCTTTTCCCCAAAAAACGTACTATGCATCATTTTTTTATATTGAGATCGGAATTTTTCGTGTTTGAATATCTGAAATCATACTTATATGATGCAGAGGGAAGGAATCTATCATGTGTGTTCTATATTATTTTATATATTTCCAAATATAACTTACACTCTGTTAGAAAGGCTCCAATCCACTGTTAAGTGTATTAAATCGGGTTTTTAAAGTAGAGAAGAGAAGAATTTTTTGCTTGACATTTTTGCCGCCTTCCCCCTCTTTCTACGACCATGTAAAGAGCATCAGGTTAAGAATTCAGATTCAGTAGTCAAAAAATGCTTTTGGTGATTGTTTTGTAAGGTGGCAATTGATGTATGGAAAAAATTTCATGATCGAATTTTGAAAACCGGCCATAAACACTTTGTACATTGGCACAAAAATCTGACCTGTGCAAAATTTCAGCTCAATCGAATTTGATTTGGGGGTGCCTTAAAGCGCTCAAAGTTTCGATTTTTTTGTTCACAAAAACAACCAAAGGGAAGACCAAAGGAAACCAAAGGAAAAATCGAGATTTTAATTTTTAGGCTTTATGACTTAAAAATGCACTACACTTCAAAATCTGATTTTATCAGAAATTTTTTTTTTCAAATATCGACTTAAAATTTTTAAAACTTCCAAATGGGGAACAAAAGGAAATTCGGAAAATTGAAATTTTAATGTTGGTGCAAAATTAGTTAGAAATGCATGAAACTTCGAGATGTGGTGTTAACTCGAAAACAATTTTTTCGACCAAAAATTAACTTTCTGGGTAGATTTTTGGCTAAACATTGCTTTTTTCTTGGTACCACCAGATCTCGATGTGTTATGCATGTCTTATTCATTTGGTATCAAAATTAAAAGTTCGATTTTCCGAATTTCTTTGTTCAGGTGATTTTTAATAAATTTATGACGATTTTAGATAAAATAAAATTTTTCGAGAAAGCTGAGCTGAAATTTTGCACTGTTCTTTTTGGGCTAATCTGCAAAATGTATATGGTCGGTTTTTGAAATTCAATGTGAACCAGCCAAATGGCACCCTACTGTTTTTTATTCTTTATTTTCTTTGGGTTTTTTTTATTTTGAAAAACGATATTAATTTTCAGAATCTAAGAAAATAATCTTAAATTCCAAATGTTTTTGTTTGAAAAAAAAAAATCAAAACTGTAAATAGGTAAATTCGTTATCAGATTTCAGCTTTACTGAATTGATAATTAAACATCAGATTAACAAACCTTGCAATTGCTCAGTTCATATTGAAAATTATAATTTTAAGTAGACTTTTTAAATCACTATTGATGACTAACCAATATAAAATTTGTTTGAAAATTTAATGTATCATTTTTTTTTCCAAATAATAGCTGTTTGTTTTTTCAAAAGAAGGAAGAACAAATACAAAACAAAATTCAAACTTTGAATTTTATGCATTTTTTCAGGAAGTTTAAACCTTACACATTTTCATAGATAATTTCTTTATGAATGGAACAACTGTTTTGGTTGATTTTTTAGGGATTTATAACGACTATCAATCTCGGATTTTTAAGTAAAAACGACTGTTTTTTACTCCAACGTTTCGATCCTTATTGGATCTTCATCAGGGGCTACAATTTATTGCTAATTTAGTGAAAATCGACTTTGAATTTTGTTGATGCTTACCGATAATGTGTCGATTTCTTGTTAAGTTTGATTCGGCTTATCTTGAACTGCTGTCATTGGGTTTTTTGTGTTGGAGTTGTTGTTGTTTTTAAATATGGATGCATACATTTTTAATATGGGTGCATGCATTTCTAAGTTGTTTTTAAATATGGCGTTCACTAAAAACAACTTGAAACCCAAAACAGTCCACAGTGCAAAGTTCTGATGCAGAAAATTGTAAAACTCCCAATATTGAATAAAAAACGAATATTCTACGAAAATTCGTCAGCAGTAAGTCTCACCAAACTTTAAAATACATGAAACACAAAATTATAACCAACATAATCCAACACAGAAACCCAATGAAAGCAGTTCAAGATAAGCCGAATCAAACTTAACAATAAAACGACACTTTATCGGTAAGCATCAACTAAATTCAAAGTTGATTTTCACTCAATTAGCAATAAATTGTAGCCCCTGATGAAGATCCAATAAGGATCGAAACGTTGGAGTAAAAAACAGTCGTTTTTACTTAAAAATCCGAGACTGATAGCCGTAAAAAACCCCTAAAAAAACATAAATAATTTCAGATTTGTTATCAGCATCAGTTTTATTTTTTAAAGCTTATCTTTTTTTTTTTTTAATATCAACACTTCAGTTTGAAATTGACTTTTTTCCAAAAAAAAAACAAAAATGTTAAAATTCAACTTGACCATCAACTCACTTAAATTAGTCTCTTCCTAAAAGGTAGCATTTTTATTTTACCAAACCCTTTCCCCTTTGACGAAACAGTTCTTCTGACGGCTCTTTTCCAGTTCTAGTCTTCATCCACCACAGCTTTTTCTGAATGTTTTGTTCCCAAAAACCAATTTTCATTTCTAACTTTCTTTAAGAATCACAAAAAAAAAAGTTCTAGATTTTCCTCAGAATTCACCTTATTGTGTTTTTTTTCTATTTCTCATTCCTTCCTTCGTTTGAGATGTCAGTCAAAACCGAAGCTATCTGAACACAGATTAACATCTTAGACCGCGATTTGCTTCCCAGCTTTGTGAGCTTTTGATTTTGCATGATAAATCAACATTCATTCAGGGATTACTATTTCCGTCATAACTCACTAATAACAAGGCAGTAGTCGCCAATGAAGGTTACTCACTCTAGCCAATTCTGAGATGCCAGCATTTTGCGCCTAGAAACTCTTTCAAGTCACATTTAATGAGGGGTCATTGAATTTATCCACCGGTTTTTTTTGTATGGGAGGGAAAAAAGGTCAAATTGAGCTTAGTTTTTCAGTTTATTCTTCACTTTGTTCAAGATTTGAGTGTTCTGGTTTTAGTGATACTTTAATTTTCTAGAGTTTCAAATGTGGAAAACGGTTTCTTAAATTTGGTCTTTTATCGTTTTTTTCAATTTAATTGAAAAAAGTGTAAGATGTAATGAAGTTGCATAAGAATGTTTTCAATTACTAAGCATTCATCGCAACAAAGAATTGTAAACTTGTATTGAAGTACAAATTATCCCTTAAACAAAAATAAAGTATTTCAAAAACATTTTATGATATTGCAGGCTTTGTACAAAAATCTATTTTAAAATGTTTTATGCAAATCCGATTATCAGAGTTATTCTGTAGAGATTCTCGTTACGTAATATTGAGCTAGACTAGATTTCTAACTAATTTAACAACGTATCATCAAATAGATCAGCCACCCCAGAGCGCACGTGCCTCCTAGAGTAAACAAAATGTTTATTTCCCAGAATGCTTCTCGGGACAGGTTTTCCCGACCGAGAATTGAGTTCCTTTTTTTGGTCGCTAGCACTCAATGACGAAGCCATTCTCGGCAAACGGGGCACTACTGACGCCAATCGCTAATGAATTCGGCGATAAAGTTCTGGTAATTTCAGGTCTTCGCGTGTCATGACCTGTGAAGCGAATGGAGAAAATCGTAGAATGTATCATTAAATGTGAGACTGCTAATTTAGAAGAGTATCGCAAAATAACGTGGAGGATTTATGGCCTTGTTGACGGGGACTGTTGACGGAGTTTTATAAGGGTATTTCAATTAAATTCATGATTTTGTGCACAAGAAGATGATTAAACTTTTAATTGGCTCAAATAAAAGAAAAAGTTTTTAAATCCATTTCGCAAGATATCAATGCCAGAATTTAAAATTTTCCTGGTTTATGCCAAAAAAGTATCTACCTTATATAGCAATGAATAGTTTCAACTCCATTGAAAATTGGAGAAAAGACGATAAACACGTTGACCGAATTCGATTACAGAAGTGACAGGCTGTGAAGTTTAAGCTCACACGATTCCATGATTGATTCCGGGGGAGAAACAGTTGATGGGCTATATTGTTCCTCAAATTTTCTGCCAAATTAAACATTCAACGGCAAGAAATTATCCATGGAACCAAAATCGTAACGAGCCAACAACAAAAGTGTCCGAGCAACCTTCAACTCATCAGCAGCAAGCCTCTGGCCACTTATTCCAGTTGTCCAAAAAAAAAAATGCTCATTGACATTGACCGTCCTCGTCCATCCTCCAGCTGGTCCGGTTTAGTCGCTTCGGATTCATAGTTGAGGTGAAACCGAACCAAAAAAAGTGTACTATAAACTACTAATGGAGAATCATGAATCGTAACCACGAAGCGTGAAACTTCAGGCTTTTTGATTTGTTTTAGCATCACAAAAAAAAAAACGTTATAAAACATGTATGCACTCTAGTGGCTGCTGTGGGAGGAGGTTTCCCGCATTAATAAAAACCGTTTCATATTCATCGGAGTGACTTTTCCGAAATGCTGTACGCGTAAACTTGGCATTTTGGGAACAATTCCGCAAATCAAAACGAGCTGACGCATTGGTTATTGTTTTATGAGCTCGACAAATTTGATTGCTAATGTAGGATTGAGATTGGGATTAAGTTTTCACAGTTTTGATGCTTCCTACAGATAGTGAATTATGTATGATAATTGCCTGACACTCCAACAGATGTATCTTTAAGTGGACTTATTTTCAAAAAGGAAACATATGTCAAACAAGTTTGCAACGCAGCATAAATCGACAACTTTAAACCAAGAAACTAGAAATTTCGGCAAACCGTTTATAGAAGGCAAAGATTGAACTGAAGAAACCTTTTCTTTTAAAAACATAATTGTAATAATGACAACGCAAACACTATGGAATTGATTGAAATCTGATTGTCAATCATGATGGAATTGATAGAAAATAAGCCAGATTTTTTAACAATAGGGGAGATTGGGGATACTTGATCCCCTTTTCTTGTTTTCACCATATCGTTTTGGAGAAGCTTAGCAATTCGCCGTCTTTGACATTTTCTGACAGCTTGTAACTTCAAGTTTCTATGCTCCAAAAATTAGAACGATACTTGAACCCGTTGATGAACTAGAAGCATTTTCGTGGGAGTAAAAAAATTGCGATTTTTCTGAAGTTAGGGGAGACTTGATCCCCTATTGAAGGAGACTTGATCTTTTATTCAGGAAGCTCTAATCCTTGTATAAAAATCAAACAAAACCTCAAGATAGAATGTTAATTGACTATTTTGGTCATGTTTGTTCTCATTTCACAATTTATAGCAGACATAAGAAGAAAGTTCTATAACTTTGTCTCAACGCTAATAACATTGCATACTTAAAGGCGCTATTTTTTATAATTAAGAGAAAATTAATTATTTTTGCTCTTTTTTTCAGACAATTGTTTGATAAATATTAGTTTTTGGATGAATATTAGTTATTTCGTAATCAGCAATCATAACGATCAATTCAGAAGAAGAATATTCCGTTTGGAAGGGGGATCAATTGTATCCAACTCTAGGGAATCAATTGTACCCATAATCAACATTTTAGAAAACTTTTTCTGAAAAAAGTTGAGAGTTTTCCATTGTACTGAAAATATGGCATTATGAAGTTCATTTTACGCTCGAACGATTGATACATTGGAACAAATATTTTTTTCATTATTTTCCCATGTAAGGAACATTTTAAAGTGATGAAAACAGATCTTCAAGTTACATTTTGTGAAATTTTTCAAACAAAGTTCATTTACTCAAACAATTATTTTGTTAAAAAATTTTAAACTACAAGCATTGTTATTTTGCTCATTTTGGCACATTTGTCTTGAACATTTGTTCTTTGTAAGACATTCCAGTTTCGAGATATAGCTAAGGAATCAAGTATCCCCAGGGATCAAGTATCCTCATTCTCCACTACAATTTACAATGCTTGACTACCCTATACCCTATTTATCATTGATCAAACAAGAACAGTTTCAGAAATTTTTATTTTAGCTATGGGTTTAAAAAAGAATGTACATTTTACATAGATCTGTCGTAATAGTAGTCGTTTATGCTTGACTTGAGGAGAAGTGAAGAAATGATTTTTGCTCTTATTTCACACTAAGGAGTGTATCAAATTTAAAAAAGAACATTTACCCAAGCAACAATATAAGCTTTGTTTTGGTCAGCAAAACATCGTTAGGATCATAGTGTTAATCTTTATAAAATGCTAAAGCGCATTCCATGCATCACCAGAACTATATTGGCACTCTGGCTGTTGGCCCTGTTCTAGAAACGTCATAATTACAAATTTTTAATGCATCGATAAAATCATTATGCTGTCACCAAAGCTATTATAAAGATTTCATAAAACATGTTAGCCATTTTTGTTGTTTCGATTCCGTGATTTTCCGATTTTTTTTCAGCAACCATGATGGTTAATTGAGAATAGAGAAATGATCGGGTAAAATCCATCACAAAAAAAAACAAATCCCAGCAAACATACAAGGAAGGAATGATAGCTCAAATCGTTAACGATGTTAATGCGAATCGCAATTTCTACCAAATAAGTAAACGATCGTAAAAATGGCTACTTAAAATCGATATAAATCGGATATGATAAAAAGTCCACCATGTTTGCAAATTTGTTCTCCTGTGCGGGATTTAAGTGAAAAAGCAACTTTATTGTTCTCTTGCGATAAGCAAAGCAACCAAATTGCTATAAATCAGATGGTTAATTTGGAAAATTGTCCAATGAGAGAAGCAGCAAATATTGTCGCTGGCAACGGTTGCATGCATTGAGAGCAAAACTTGCGCTATCTCGCATACTTTTAGGATGTACAAATAAGGTGTTGAATATCGTCCAATTTGTGTAGTTCTCATCGCCTAAGCCAGAATTTTGAAAAATGTTTGTATATTGCCTCCACTTTGGATGGTAAATTCTGTTTTTTTCGAGTTTTATACGATGATTCTGTAATGTTAATGAATCGTATAACAAAGTTTGTAAAGAAATATACATACACAAATGTGTGCTGGGATTCTAAGCCTCTTTTTAATGCTGCTCAAGATTTTAGGTAAAATGTGTAGGCAATACTATGATAAAACAAATGCGCCTCGTCGAACCATTAGTATAAGAAAATTTTGATAAAATTGTATTTTGATGGGGAAAAAAATTAAAAAATTGGACGATGAACTTTTTTTTTTAAATACAAAATTGTAATAATGACAACGCAACCACAATGGAATTGATTGAAATCTGATTGTCAATCATAAAGGAATTGATAGAAAATAAGCTTGAATTTTTTTACAATACAATTTACAATACTTGGCATAGTGAGTCCATCAACATGGCGTCATTTTTTGCATTTCCGGTTTTGTAATAAACATGGCGTTAGTCAATTCAATGCTTAAAAGCTTTATTATGGTCAGATAAATTTCTAATTAGATTTTTAACAGTTTTATGAGAGCCATATAAATAGCTGAAATTTTGACGCTTCTCTCGCAAGCCAACCAATAATTCGTGTAGGATGAGTTCCTCATTTCTGAGTAGTTAATCACTAGTACAGTAAATGAGGACAGATTTTTTTAATAAAATAAATAAGATTGCACATGAATGGTGGAATGAAACCATGGGTTGAAGATGAACTGCGGTAAATGTCTAAAAACCGCATAAAACCCCCACAATATTAGAAGAAGTTGAATTTTGCTTTCTGACGCCATCTTGAAATCCAAGATGGCGGCTTTCGCTTAAGTTTAAAATTGCATGAAACTCCAACAATAGGGTATTTGGTGAAATAGCTAAATGAGTATAAGTCTAACTGCTATCGGACGCCATCTTGAAATCCAAAACGGTGGCTTTCGATGAACATTAAGATGATTTTAATTACTGAAAATCACGCAATATGGGTATTTGATGGGATAACTAAACTAGAAGAAGTCGAATTTCGCTATCTGACGCCATCATTTATCCAAGATGGTGGCTTTCGCTTATCTTTTCAAATCTTTAATAACTGAAACATCCACGAGACGCTTAATTTTAATCGCATGAAACTTGAATATATGAGTATTGGGTAAAAGATTAACGAATAGAAGTCAAATTTTGCTATCTGACGTCACCAAAGATGGTGACTTTTACTGATCTTTAAAACACTTTAAATGATCTAACATCTCATTTAAATTAAATAAACAATTCCGAAAAATGTGAAACATAGTAAATTAAGGAAAAAATTAGTATGAAAATAATTGAGAAAAAAAATTGGAAAAAGAGGAAAAACCAATAAAAAAAATTAACAATGTGAAACAAAAACAAAATCAAATGAATTAAAACAAGACTATGCAAAACTAGTAGAAAAAAAATGCGTTTGAATGAAACTTGATCAAACAAGATTCATCATGATGAATTAAACTAAAACATGATAAATCAATATCAAATAATTTAATTAAAAAAAGGTTGAAAATGACAAAACTAGACGTATCAAAATGAAATAAAGTAGAAAACGATCAAATATAAAAAAAATCTAGAAGAATTACCAAGATTAACCAAGGCAAAAAAGGTGAAACAGAATTTTTCTTGTTTCCTTTTGTTCTGTCCAGTTTTATTTTCAATCATCGAGTTTTGTCATGATTGATCTTGTTTTAGTTCGTTTTAGATTGTGGATGCTTAATTTTTACATTCTTAAATTTTTTTATTTTGCTTCATCTAATTTCAACTTGGCATGTAAAGTTGTACTTTGTTTTTTTTTTGTTATATTTTTTCATCTTGTTTCATTAAGTATTATTTCTTTTAGCTGTTTGGAGTCATTGATTCCTTTCACCATATATTGTGGTTATTTTATGCGATTTTCAGTCATTTACAGCAATTTAGAGTAAAGCGGAAGCCGCCATCTTGGATTCAAAGATGGAGTCAGATAGTCAAATTCGACTTTATACTCGTTGATCCCTTTCAACTAATATATTGTGGGTGTATTATGCAATTTTCAGTCATTTACCAGCCACCATCTTGGATTTCAAGATTGCGTCGAATAACGAAATTGGACTTCTACTCGTTTAACTCATTTGCAGTATTTTCACATTTAGAGGAAGCTGTCATCTTGGATTTCAAGATAGCGCTGGACAACGAAATTCAACTTGTACTCGTTTAGCCCTTTCATCATATTGTAGATGTTTCATGAGTTTTTCAGTTATTTACAGCTTTGAAAAGAAAAGCGAAAGTCGCCATCTTGGATTAATAATGGCGTCAAGCAACTTTTTTCGTCACTGCGGCTCCTGGATTTCGATTTTCCCCCAGATCCCGGCTTCGTTGTTGTCGAAATACATTCCCGGAAAACTTTTATTACTTTGGTACGGTTGATTTTGCCACATTCAATGATTTTGCTATTTCTGCGTAAGGGTAGTTTGGATTTTCACGACGCATGTCCACAATTTTGATTCGTAGCTCCTACACTACTTTGAAAACTGAGAACTCAATGTCGAAAGCCAAATGGGTCGATTCACGATGACGTATGTTCCCTTTTGTGGTGACAGTTCGCACGTCCTGTTAACAAAATTTTACGAACGAGAAATGGAGTGCGGCAAAATTTTTCGTGTAGCTGCACGGTCTAGAAAATTAGGTCAAAACTCAGTTTGAGGATAAAGTCTGCTTCATTTAATATTGGAACAAATTCTTTTGCTCATTGTGGAGCTCCGAGTGGACGGATTTGGAAACTTTTTTCACCCACGTGTCGGACAATTCATTACCTTTCACCATGTATTTATGTCATAACACCAAACGATAGCATTTTGTAAACAACCGCCATGGAAGCCGAACGGAGAGATCAAATTGTGCACAGTTTTCTTACGAGTACGAGTACGAGAATTTCTTCGAAACAGCAATGAATAATTTTTTTAATTTTTTTTTATGAAAGAGTAAAGAAAATGCTACATTTGTATGAAAAACAAATTATGAATTCGTTAATAAATGACTGAACTACACGCAATTGTTTGTGTTCTAATATTAAATGAAGCAGACTTTACATCCGTCGAACTTGGTCAGCACTTGGTCGTACAGCTTTCGAGCACGGATTCTGGCCACATTGTTCTGCTGCAGCGTCCGATTTGGCTGTTTGCTGGCTCGGAATGACCTTATTCCTTCCCGGAGACGAATTCGTCGCACCGTACTGTGAGCGGCCTGGAACTTTTTGGCCAAATCGCGGTCTGAAAGCTTGGGATTCCTCTTGACGGCCTTGATGACTTTCCCACGCAGTTTCCGGTCGACAGTTCCACTCCGACGCTTCGAATGCGGCTTCCGAGCCGTCGTCAATGTTTCCTTGTACTGCTTGATAACACGCCATACGGTATTTCTGGGCATTTTAAGCTGTTTAGCTAGCTTCGATGCCGACAACAATGGATTTTCAAGAAAACTGTGCACAATTTGATCTCTCCGTTCGGCTTCCATGGCGGTTGTTTACAAAATGCTATCGTTTGGTGTTATGACATAAATACATGGTGAAAGGTAATGAATTTCCCGACACGTGGGTGAAAAAAGTTTCCAAATCCGTCCACTAGGAGCGCCACAATGAGCAAAAGAATTTGTTCCAATATTAAATGAAGCAGACTTTAGCAAAAAACCAATTCCCATTTTGTGAACTATATTCAGAGCATTTTTTATATCCTAAACGGTTATCTCTCCGGGAATGAACAAAAGTTGAAAATTCTTAATAATTTCGAAAAGGTAGTTTGTGTATTAATATGTTTCAACATGTTTCTAAAACCCTTTTTTATAGTTATTTGTTCTGGCCCCATCGACTTTGCTTTGAATATTCTGGGAGAGCGCTTCTACTTGAAACAAAGATCCCATCGAATGCCCAAATGTGGAAGCTTCTTAAAAATTTGAATGTGCCGAATCGATTGTTTAGAAGTTTCTTGTGTTTTTTTTTACCGGAAGCTGTAAACAAACGCACAGACATGTGTACGACAACACTAATCAGGGACACAAGAAACCAAAATGGGAAAATTCTCCAGTTAACCTACTGAAAGAAAAGGCTGAACTATTCTAAATTTCCACAATATGATTTTTTCGACAAATAAAAATAACGTCGAATAGTTTAACTTGTTAAACTTACAATCCATTTATACCAATATTTCATTTTTCAGCTGGATTAACAAACGAAATGATTGATTTTTCATTATTTGATAATAAAAACATCTAATTTCTTATTTTCTTTTTACCTTTTTTTCTATCCCAAACTTGAGCTGAGAACTATTGCTAAAAACGTTTGAATGAGAATTGAATAAGAACCCAAATATTTGCTTTGTTTCCTCAGCGTGTAGAATTAGAAAATAAGGAATCAAAATAGGAATCGTGAAGTGTCAAAAACAGTAAGGCAGCGCGTGAATCGACCTATAGAAGCATCATTCTCCACACAAACACCTACACCATTAGGAGTGTTTTGGTTATTTATATGAATGATTAGAAAAAAATACGGCGAATTTAAGTTGACCACTTTTTGATCCGAACACCCTTAAGTAAAAGCTTTCTTGGCGTTTTCAAAAAACGATCTGCACAAAAAAATGTTATTATAAAACCATGATAAAACATCCTAATGCTAGTTGGCTTAATCTGTGTAACTTGGGTACGTTCCTTTTACTTGCCTGATTTTTGAAAATTTTGAAAATCAGCCTCCCAAAAGCCAGCTCTAGAACTGCGCCTGGAAGAAGGGGAGGGGAGGTCTCAAACCATAATAGGAAAGTTCAGCAGGTGATCTTAGGGATTCAATGATCAACTTAAGCCTGAAGAGTGTAAGATTGTTATGTTTAATTCTTCCAATACTGAGATTACTAACACTACTGTACATTGTGATTTATTAAATTATTTAAAAAATGTAAAGAATAAATAGAAATTAGTCATCACTTCTTCAATTTTCGATCGGTTTATATGAAAATTCTTCCACATTTTTTTGTTTCAAATTGAAATTCAAGATCTTAAGAAAAAATCGAGTTAAACCGTGGAAAAATTTGAAATCCTAATAAAAACGTTCTTATCACATTTTCGGTCATAAATTCAGAAATATCAATAATTACGGAATAGTTTAGTTTAAATGATCGATAGCTTATTTATCCATTTTTAATATTAGAAAAAGAGCTTTGCTTTTATGTTGTCCGAGATATTTGTATTTATATGTGGAAGACCTTTTTATTTTCAGCTAAATTTTGTAATTTAAGCAATGATTAAAAACTGATTCACTGAGATTTTGTTGAATTTCGTGATCGGACTCAGCATCGATTTCACATGAAAAATATGAGTTAGTCAAAAATCTTCATTTTTTTAAACGTATTTTTTAAATAGTGTTTTCAGAAATTAAAATGTGGCTTCCAGTTAAGGTTGAAGATGATTTTCAATCCATAACCCTTAACTTGAGCATAGTTTAAAAGTGTTACACTGCAATATTTTTGAATTCCATTTTCGGACCCAGCACCGATTTACGTTAAAAATGTGAGTCAGTTAATGAGCTTCTGTTTTTTTAATTCTTTTTGTAAACAAGTGTGTTCAGAAATTAAAATATGGCTTCCGTTTCGGATAGACGAAAATTTCAAATCCATGATGCCCCTCTCGAATTTTGCCTGGACTGCTTTGCGGAGAGGTTTAAAAAATGTCTCGAATATGCTCGCATAGCAGTCCAAAAAGTTTTTACGGGCCTTACCCAACTCTAAAATTTAAATTTTCGATTACAACAGATTTTTGATTTATGATAACCTCAAAAATTCGTTTATGCTGAATGTTTTCGTTTTTCCTGACAGTTGTGACCACATTTCAAAAAAATATTTCAAAACAGAACTCAGGCACTTTTGCACGATAAGTTGTAATTAAATCATACGGTTTATTGAAATGTTATTCAACTACACCTACTATTGCTGATTCAACCTTAAATCATAGCTAATTCAACCCAAATTTAGTCGATCAAACATAAATCGGTTGAGAAACCAGTCGGATATAGCGGTTTAAGTCAGGAATGTCAAATTGACACTCCAGGAACTGTAATGGCTCAAAATTTCTGTGACGGATGAGGTTTGAATTGAACATAAGTTTTATCAAATATTATTGACTTGAACCAAACTTTCCCTCTAATTATTCTTTTATCATATTTAATCTCAGTTCACTTAATTTTGCAATTTATGTGACATGTCAGATCCATCTACATGGTTGAGATTTTTTTAATCGTTAATTTTTCAAAAAAAAATCTCGTACATCAGCTGATTATATCACCTTATCGTAATTTATTTCATGAGAACACAAAAATGGTAATAATTTTATGTATGAAATGATGATAGATGTGAAGTTGGAAACATTAATAACTATCCCACCATTGTGAAATTGAAACTCACACACGTTTTTTTGTTCAAAGTTAATAATTCTACAGGAGTCAGTTGAATTGGACAATTACGAATATTGATTTGTTAGCCGCCTAGCCTTTTTAATTTAGTCATCTTTGCTGCCGCATTGAGAAATTATTCATTTTATGCCAACGAAACCACACATTCCGTTGCGAAATAATAGGTTCGATTTAATTATGAAACATTGAAGGCAGCCAAGTTGGCAAAGGCGCCCTTCCTTCCCTCACTTTTAGAAGTGTTATTCTTGTTTCGCTTTTAATATGGTCATAATCGTAAAACACGTCAGATATGACGTCTCAAGTATACTAGTGGGTATACGCAAATTGTTTGTCGGTAATGGACTGAGCAAGTGTTTTCCTCCATGGCTTTTGAGAGGGTTCTGTCTTTGTGGTAAACAACGAAAAACATAGGACAGAGATGAAAATTTAGCCAAAAAAAAAGAGTAGTAGATACCCAGAGTAACTAAACCCCGTCCACGAAAACAATAATACTTAGATGGTACACCAAATCAACTGTCTGTGTGTCCTTTCGGCTGGCTCCGAGATCGGTGGGAATTTCTGTCACTGACGACTGTATAATATGAGTTGTTTGACCGTGTTTTGTTTTGTTTTCCTCCTCGCGCGGTTAAATAACTTTTGTGTGAATTTCGCAAACAAAATCTGCGCTACTGTTATCCGGCGGCCAGTGAATTGGATTCTGTAGGTAGGCTGAGAGATTCCATCTTTATTTGCCACCACTCTTAGGAGAGTGGTATCGTATCTGTGTTTATGGCTTTTGAAAATGCAAAGCCAAAAGTGTCAGGTCACTGTTTAAGAATTAACGATCAATTAAGTCATAATGTTGGGCCATATTTTAAGTTAAAATGACTTGAAGTTCAATTCTATTTGCAAATCTCTGTGGAAGATACCTGTTGCATTTTTTTTTATTATAGTGATATAAAAGATTTTTTTATTTTGCAAAAATTTAGAACTTATCAAAACATTTTTATTTCATTTTTCAGATATTGAAACCCTGGCAGAAAAGGCATGAAAATAGCCTTTTCCAAATGACGATCTCAACCGAAGCCGTGCATGGGGATGAAAGTTTAACTGCAGCATCGGGTCAGTCTGAAATTAACAGTGGAAATATTCAACTGGTGAATGGTCACCTATATTTCAAATGAAAAAGTGTAAAAATCCAAATCAAACATCCAGTGCAATATAAAGAGTGTATATTTTGAGTGTAGAACGAACAACGTGAAACCGCAAAACGGCTTGCGGGCAACGACGATGAAGTGGAACAAAAAACCAAAACAATCGGTAAGTTTCGCATGGTTTATGTTTGAATTGGTTTCAATAACTTATTTGGTAGATGGTATTGAGTTCGAATTCCATTTGGAACATGGTTTCTGGATTTCCTTTTTGTTCATATCATCTCAATTTAGAACCAAAAATCTTTATACGAATCTTTCTCAGTTTGACATCCTCAATCTGTTATCAATTCAACTCATTCGATAACCTTCAAATGCTGTATTTATTGATGGTTAGGGGAGATAAGGGCATAACGAGCACTCTTTTTTCCTACCAAAGTACGTATTTTTTAAACAAATTTTCATGAGGATTTGTTTCGTACTACCTATAGCATTAATTTTTCACCAAAAAGAAATATCCATTTAATCTTTACAGAAATATACCCTTCGTTTCATAAAGTTACAAATTTGCTACAATTAATGTATGAAAAAAGTGAAAAATCGTATTTTATTTTAATTTTTTTCTTGATGTACTCATCATTTCCAACTGTTTAAAATGATTTTTAATGAAAAATAAAAAATCATGAAATGAAGGGTTTAATAATAACCAGCTAGGTTCTCAAGTGACGAAAATATTATAATTTTTGAGTACCACGAAATATGCTCTCGTGATTTTTAAATCATCTTGATCTTTAATGTACGCACTGCAACATGATGTACACATTGTTTCCAATTTTCACCATCATGAATTTTTTTATTTTTCACTTTAGTCAATTTTAAAACACATTTTGACTTAAATTTGTTGGCTCGGGGCGAACAGAGCACTATGAATCGGGGCACGAAAAGCGTATTCTGCCGTATAATCTAGCAGCGAATTAAACTCGATGTAGTCAAGCGAATTATAAAGCTACAGTTTGACTAGTTTACATCTGACGATGTGGCCTATTGGTAAGGTTTCGGAGAGGTTATCAAAAGACTGGCGTTCGATTTCTGTTCGAGGTGATTTTTTTTTTCATTTACCATGTATGATCGAGTTTTTTGATTGTTACATTATACGGCTGTTAGCATCATTAGCCATACAAAGCACCAGAAACATAATGTATGAGCGTGTGTGAATTGTTTTTATTCTATAAACAGACCTAGACTATTTTGTTATTGCTTTGTTTGATGAATCTACGACTCACCTGACTAAATCGAGTTGAATTCGCTGCTAGATTCCCCGACAGAAAACGCACATCGTGACCCAAATAATGGTGCTTATACTGCCCCAGGGGGGTTCTCAATATGCCCTTACAGTGACTGGTTTTCAGCTTTTGGCAATTTTTTTCAAAATGCATTTTTAAACGTTTTCATCTAGTTTTTCAAGTTTCAGAAAACTAGGAAATATACTATTTTAGTGTTCGAACACGAAACAATTATCTAATTCTCATATAATAGCTGTTTTTTATGGTTTAATAAGCATTTTCCTCTAGGTGGCCTTTATGGCATAACATAAATTAAAAATAATTTCCGTTGGCTAGAATCAAACTCCCAATAGTTTTAACCCTTCATTTTGCCTATCCGACAGTTTAACCTGAGGTAGATGGAGCAAAGTGTATGGCATTTGGCCGGGGATTTGCCAGTATTGGGGAAAGGGAATTGGAAACGAGGAACTATGTATTGCCGTTGGTTTGTTTCCTTTTTATTTTTCCTAATGCCGCCTCACTAGGGAAAAACTGTACAAAACGCACCAGCGGGGTAAGATGGCCTATGCCATTATTTTTCAAAAATACGCCATCCTATGGCTACGAAAGATGTTTTTCTTCATTTTTGTTGCGGCAAACAAAATTCTCTATCATTTCTTTGGTGAAAATTTCTTTAAAACGGCTTAAATTCTTAGAAACAACAAAAAATCGAAGCTGCGTAAAAATAGTAATTTTTCATGATTAACATTTAAGGTTTTATGGCGAACCAGACTGCGCAGATTGTCAAATTTCAGATTTTCTTATATTCAATCGTATGCCCCTTTCGGATGACTATGAATATTTTTCTATTTTTCATTAAATTTTCACAAATTTCAACGAATACAATCATATAAAAGATTGGGTCAAATTGCGCGTTAGAACACGTGTTTTTTAAACTCAAATTTACATAGAATGGTGTTAAGTTTTAAGAAAAAACGAATATCAATGCGAAATGTGATTCTTTTTAACTGCTGACTCCCTAATTACGATAAAAATGCATAGCTCTATCAAATTTCGTCCTTTTTCAAGTTTAAAAGGTGCACCAATATGTGATTCGAAAAATCATCTGCCGCCATATTTGCCAAGAAATTGAATATCGTTGACTACGTTGCCTACCTATAAGGATATCAAAAAGTGTGTTTCAAAAAGCGAAATTTTCGATACGTTTGGCAATAACAAATGAGTTTTTTTTTCTAAAGAGTGATTAGTTTACAAAAATGCGATGAACTAGTTACTAAACATTTGATTCCATATAATCATTATTCTTTTTCTGGCTATCATTTCGGTATGATGCATTCTGACGTTTTCTCTAGCTGGTTGAGTTTTTAACAAAAATATCATCAAAATTGAGTTTTTGTCATTATTTTTATTTTATCATTAAAATTGCCTGCAAAACAATTATGTTGGTGACTCATATTGTTACTCAATTAAATAAAAAATAATTGAAAATTTTGTGAAATTCTTTCTGATGTTATACAAATCGTTGACAAATTTAATCTTTCAACTTGGTAAATAATAATTCATGTTAACCTCATCAAGAAATTTCATTAAACTAACGTTGGATAGTCAATGCCAGTAGTACTGAATTTAAACTTATATATTAATTAAGATTAATCACCGTGATTTATGTTTTGAAATTAATTTTTACGGCCTTATCGGTGAATGTTATGTTTTCATAGTGAGAACATTTCAAGAATTGAAAATTATAGATGGATAGAAGAAGATTAGAAGAAAATTATAGGTGTTGAAAATGAGCGGGTAGAAATTTTTAAGAAGCATTTTCACCACATCCTTAACTTTTGTTCAATCACGAATCAACTATTTTGAAATGTTAGAATTGGACAGGGTTGAGTCTAACACAACACAATAGTTGATCTTGCGTGGTTTGCACCGCGAAATTTGCAGTGCGAACGAACATATATTTATATAGACTTTTTAAAAATGTAAAAAAAATACAACAAAGAATGCAATCTCTGGCCTAAGTTCTTAGCTTAAATGTATTGTTATTCTCAGAATTTCAGCAAATTTGATGTGCTATGTTATGTTAGAATGTTATGTTAAAAATATTTTCCAATCGCAGGAAAAAATCAGGGCTTCGAGTGCAAATTTTTTACTGTAGAAAGACTTTTTGGAAAAACTTTTGAATGGAAGTTATGAGTAGGTACCGGCGCAGTGGTCCAAAACCTAGAAAAGCTGGCAGAAAGTCGATTTTAGGATCCATATATTTTACCGTGTTTACTTTCAAGCTACACGAAACTATGCAGATAATCGGCATAGGCTTTCTCGTTTAAGAGTTCTCAATGCTAGAAAAGTTTGAATACTTTTTAAAATTTCCAGACAAATTAGGAACAATTTCTATATTTTTGCTTTATGTGGGGTAGGTTTCCACATTTCTGGACCACAACATGTTGCAAATTGGGCTGCCACTTTTTGCCATTTTTGAAATACGGTTACAAACAGTAGAACACTTTTTTTTCAAATTTGACATCTGAGTAAAGAATCTTTCGGATCACGAACCAGAATGATTTCTAATTGGATCTTAACATTCAGTTTCCCCGAAAATTAAAAAATCTCTTTAATGTTTTAAAGCAATGGTAATATAAATTTCTGTGTAACTCCTTAGTTTTAGGAGTTATCAGGCATAACCCCCAAAACACGGTATTTGCTAGTCAAAATTAATGAAAACCAATGGAAACATAAAAAAACAATTGGAAACTTTAAAAGTCTTTTTATCGTATACAATTGGCATTAAGTATTTGGTGATGGAAACAACCATTTAAAGAAGAAATGAAAGTTTAAAAAAATAAACTTCTTAATACCTTTATTCCAAACTTTTGGCAAATATCTTAGAATTAAAAAAAAAAAGCTATCTATTCTATATATAAAAAGTAATTTCCGTATGTTTGTTTGTTCGTTCGTTAGTATATTTGTCTTCAATAGGCTCAGCCGCCTTAAGAGCTGGAGAGCTGAAATTTGGCATGGGTGCTCATTAAGACCAGGAATGATGAATAATGTTTTAAGATATTCGGATGACCCCTTTTGAAGGGGGTCGTCCATACAACGCAAATGTTGTTTTTGCGATATTGACGTTATTTCACATCAAATTGAGATGAAAATTTGCACATGGGTGTTTCGAGGGATGGGCATTTGATTTCAGGTATCAGATTTTGTTTAAGGATCCAGCGAAAAGGATCGTCCATAACACACATACTGTTTTAGTTATATTGACGTTATGGTTGACTGGATTGAAATGAAAATTTGCATACGGGGGTTTTAAGGGCGGGCAATCGATTTCAAGTATCAAACTTTGTGTCAGGGATCGGCCGAAGGGGTCGTCCATTTTAACTGTTCTCTTTTCCCGCGATATTGTGTACCGGATTGAGATGAAAATTTGCGCAGGAGCGTTTTAAGGGACGGGCAATGCTTTTTGGTTATGAAATTTTGTGTCAGGAATCGGCCAAGGGGGTCGTCCATATAAACAGTTCACTCTTTTCTCGATATTGTAGTTATTATACATTGGATTGACATGAATCTTTGCGCAATTAATTTTAAAAGAAGGGGTAATTGATTTCCGGTTTCAAGTTTTGGGTCACGAGTTGAAAAAAGGGGTTGTTCATATCAACTGTTTACCGTTTTTGCGATATTGTCGTGATTATGCATCAGACTGTGATGGAATTTTGCTCATGAGATATTTAAGAAAAGGGCTATTGATTTCATGTGTTCAGTTTCGAATCGAGGGTCACAAAAAGGGGTTTATCCGTTTTAGTTGTTTGCTATTATTGCAATATTGTCATGAAAATGCATCAAATTGAGATGAAATTTTGTTTACGAGATTTTTGAAGGCCAGGAAATTGATTTCATGTGTCCTATTTTCGATCGAGGTCGGTAAAAAGAGTCGTCCATAATACAGGTCGGCCAAAAGAATTGTCAATTTTAAATGTTTTGCGATATTGAAGTATCGAAACAAGAAAAAAAATAGCACGAGAGAGTTGCAAGGAACAGAAAATTGGTTTCCATAATCAAATTTTGGGACATTGGACATTAGAAAGCAAGTCCAGGTCAAAAAAAAACTCGTCGATACAAATAAATCAATGTTTCTACAATAATAGTATGATGATGCATTGCAACTTTTCGAGGTTCACTCACAAGTGTTCTATTAGACAGTTGATGAATATGGAATTTGTAATTTTAAGTTGAAGAACAAGTAAAAGGGTCGTCCTTAATACTGTTGAATGTTTTATGCAATATTGTAGTGAAAATGCATAGACTTCATAATTCAAAATCAAACTCATCTTCGCGTATTAATAGTTGAAAGTGAAACGGAGTTCGTACGGGGTCAGTTAGTCAAATATAAAAAAGTTTATATTGACTGGTAAAAAAGAATACAGTTTATGAAAATTTGGAAAAAGTTTTAGCTTCACATCTTTAATTTCTGTCAATCTGATTTGTATAAATTTCATTTGTGTTTAATTTGAGTAGGGTAAGTAAGCCTAATTGCGCTTTATTATGTTTTAGTTTTGATATTAGTAAGCCGAATCATTAATTCTTAGATATACAATTTTTTGGTAACTAAGTTCCAAATTTTTTCTAAACTCTGTTATGGTTTAAAATAATCATTTCAAGCTTTAATTTACGAAAAATTCCATGTTTTATAAAGTGTGTCGAGGTTCCTTATATAGCACTAATTGTTCCTAATGTTAACATATTGGTGTTCCTAATGTTAACATATGAGAAAAAATGTATACGCGTACCCAATATTTGTTTCTGATTTTGCAATGGGTCTGTTTTTTAATATTTTAATGTGAACAATCTCAAATCTCACCTTTTTATAAATTTTACAACGTTTTTGTAATATGAATAGAAAAATAAGGACTATTTAAATCCTACCCAATATTCCTTTACTCTAGTTTTCAAGAAAGTAGTGGATGTTGAGCTTATTAAAATTCAAACTTTACCTTTTTCAATGAATACATTTATTATATTTCAAAAAGTAGAAAATTCATTGTAATGGATGCAAATAGGAAACAGTCAAACTGAAAATCATGCATCAGCATGATAAGATGCAACATTTGTGTATCACAACATTTATTTAAATTTTATTTGAATTTATTTAGTGTAATAAAATTAACATTTCATCTTAACAAAACGATGATGTCATAATTTCTCACGTCGTGAGATAGTTTTTTGAAAGTTTTGATTCGCATAGAAAATTTGAAAAAAAGAAATTTTTACATTTTTTGATGCCCTAAAAAACTTTACACAGTTTGACGAATTGGCTTAATGATATCACCTACAAACTTTATATTGATTTTATTATCCTATATCATTACTGTTGGTGTATAAATATTTTTCGGACAATAATTTAATTTTTTTAAATAAATATTTTTGAAATTCCGATAGCAGTCTGGGCTAAAATGCATCGACATGCATATGCAATGCAATGCAATGATTCCCAGTTTAAATTTTGTTTCCATATGCTGGAATATCGTTTTAAATTTTGTTGTAGTATTTTTTATCCCTAAATGTATACAGCACCCTTATGCTTTCTTTTTTAAAAAAACTCAAAAAAATCTTTGGCCGAAAAAATATCAAATTTATTTCGAACAAAATCAAAAATAACTGCAGATCGTGCTTCATGCGTAACGAAATCACAAATATATCAAAAACTATAACTTTTCACACTTTTTAATTAAAAACAAAGGTTTTTGCAACTTACCCCTTTTCCTTAGTAGGGTGAAAATCGCATGTTTTGTAAATTAAAAAATTACTGGTGAAAACAATTATTTTTTTGACTACGTTAATTTGATGTCCCATTAACCTGAAAACTTTTGGTGAACAAGCGGTATGATTATCTGTGGACATTAGGTTTTTAGAAGCCATTGAAATGGAAAAGTGTTGCATGATGCCCCAGGTGGCGGTATACAACGTATTTGATTTAGATTTTTTTTTAAATTTTTTCCTTTTGATTCCGTTCTCGTTGAAAAGCTCTCTGTAGTTTGCTAGTTTCCTTTTCGGTCTCGTAGGGTGCGTTATCTACGACCTGGCGAAAATATTTTTTGAGATAATATTTTAGCTTTGAGATACAATGAAATAAAAAAAAATCATGTTTTATTAACTCAAAACAGTTTATTTTAACAGATCGTTGAAAATTAAGTTAAAACACAATTCAACCAACCAAATTTATTTTAAATACATTCTATGATTTTGATTTAGTTTGGAAAACTTTGACTATGTCCATAATTAGGAATACATTGATAATAGTGTTCCTAATTGGAGACATAAGCCTTTTTTGGTTTTTACACGAAAAAAACATGGATCTAACATACTTATTACTAAAATCATGATAAAAAACAACCCGACAAAGAATTCAAATAAATCGGATAACAAATTCTGCTTTAATCGTCCGTTTTTGAATAAGTGTTTTTTTTTTAAGAAATTTGCTAACAATCCCATTCCATTTGGACATACTTTGATACAATCGAGATTTAACGAAAAATCCTGTGAGTTAGAAAACTAACTTATTTGTAAAATGAAAGTTCAAATGATCCGTTACATTATCATTTTTTTTTATAATTGTAATAAGAGAAAAATATGGTCAAAAACAGTCAAAATCGAACTGTAGGTTAACATGAGGTACACATGCCAAATTAGGAACACTTACCCTAGATTAGTTTCATGGAATCTTTCTAGGATATGAGAATTTTTGTAGTAAGCTATTTGAAAAATTAAACCCTAGGAACCACTGACCTATAAGAAATTCTCAAATTCATTCGGTAAAAGCAAATTGTATAAATATGAAATATAAGTTATTTTTAGTGAATGTATGATTAACTAAAAATTTTAGTTAGTTTCAGAGCCAAACATATTGTAAACATACTTTTTGTCAGGTTTTTTTTGAAATTGGACCACTGTGCACAGGTTTCAATAAAAAAGATTTTTATCTGGAAACGAGTTCAATGTTTTCATCCATCGTAGAAAGATCTTTGAGTGTGATGAAATTGATGTCTATGTTTGAAAGGACAAATGTTTACGAAGAAGTTGAAGTTAATTGAAAAATATCACTGACTTTGATTTAGTGACGTACCTAATCATTTTCGGCTGATTTCCTTGAAAGATTTGAAATAAATAACATTGATCTTAAAAAAAATGTCTTCAAATTTGTAGTTATTACGATTTGACTTTTATTTTACCTAGGAAATCGTTTTGTTATTATGAAGCTTTATTTTAAAGATTTGAAATAAATAAAACTAATCTTTAAAAAAACATTGGCTTAAAATTTATAGTTATTACGATTTAACTTTTTTTACCTAGAAAATCTTTTTGTTATCATCTATAGAGTTCTGCACCCGCCGAGAAAATTTTTAATTAAAACTGGTCCGTTGGTTAAAATGGTTGCTAGGGTGCTGTTACGAAATCGATTTGTTGAATAGAATTGAAATAAAAGATGGCAGATGCTATTTCTCAACTCAGCTTGTTGTCTTTATCACTTATAAGAACTACATAAAAAGAGAGTTTCTGCAATATATTGTAAAATCAACTGAGACCTTATTCTGGAAACAAATGCATTGTTAACGTTTTACGTCAACAAGTGCTTCCAAAGTGAAAAAATGTCAATAACACATGACTCAATGACTCATAGCTATTTACAACCTCTCCCGCCCGTAGGACGATGATGCACAGACACAGTGTGCTATCAGTTGTGAATAAATGCATTCCTTTGTTATCGACTTTCATCGACCCCGAAACAACCTTTAACCACTTAAAAAAGACCGAATGGAGTTTCCAGGTTTACTTAGCATAGACAAAAAAAACAGAAAAATACGCGTCTCGTAAAAAACCGGAAGCATTGCCATTTGGAAAGGACGTTTTGCTTTTAGGCAGCGTTTTAATTTTATCTTTTTGTCGCTTGTCGGTTAATTACTTCCGATTGGTAGATAAGAATGTTTATTTGTTAAACGATATGAGGGAAGAACAACAGCTTAAAGTCTTTTCAAAGAATATTTGCTTAACCTCTCTGATAAAAAAAGTATAACGAATTGTATGCGTATATATTGCGGTTACTGCACCCAAAATTCAGCCTCTGTGCCAATGGCGTGTAGTCAATTACATAGCATCATTGGTACAAGAAGATAACGCGATTGGTGCTGATTCGATTTGCTCCCACCGGCATTAATCTCCCAAGTTGACCGAATTGCGTATGTCTGAAAGAAACAAAATAAAAACGCTTTCACGTCCCTCCCTATCGCATCACAAGACGAAGAAGGATGGAAATAAATACCGGCCAACACCAGGCAGCCAGCGAACCGAGCGCTGTGCGTGTGAATGTAGCAAAAGCAACAACAAAAACATCCTTCTAATTCAATCCCTTCAATCCACTGGCAAACAACCACGGCCGAGCTGTGCGTGTGTATGCAGTAAAAGCAACAACAAAAAAAACATTCCTTCAATTCAATCAACCGGCAAACAACCACGGCTAAGCTGTGCGTTTGTATGTAGCAAAAGCAACAACAAAAACATTCCTTCAATTTACCGGCAAAGCTGCCCGGCTTTAGCAGCTGTGTATATGTAGCGTGTGTATGTAATAGCAGGCAGTAAGCAGAGCACAGTTCTCATTCAATGGGTTTCCCGTTTCCTCCACTCCCGTTCCCTTTCCCGTTTCCATCGCAAGACAAATGAATACCTTGAAAGGAGGCCAAACGCCGGGAAGCCACTGTCGTGCGTTTCTTTTGTGATTGATCGGTGGCAGAATGCCTATGACAAATATCCCTCTTCCTGCATGAAGCTCAAATAGTACACTGGTTAAGATGTCAGTCTGGCAAAACCATTTGGTTAGTGATTTGAGTTCGATTCTCCCTACGGGCGCTGTGGTTTATAATTTTATTTTCTTGTTTCTGGGATGAATTATCCAATAGGAACGAAATCCCATGAAATGTTTTTCTTGTTTTGCTTGAATGTAGTGGTCATGCATCATTTTAGTTGGGAGGCGAGTCCTACGGTTTTTCAAACATATCATCTTCGGCACAGTGCACATTTCAGCGCATTATCGGCACAGAGATGTGCTAAATAGGCATTGGATTTTTGCAACCTCTTCTATGGGTGTGGGAAAATTTCTAATCGAGCGACGGTAGCCTTCCGTGCGGTAGGCTAGCCGGAGCAGTAAACACAGTTAAAAAATTCACTCTTACTCACTAATTTCATTGAAAAGTTAAGAAGTAAATTCTTGAATCAATCTTCAAATCATTATTTTGCAAGAGAGGACAAAACATGAAGTCATCGGAATGAAATATTATTATTCTTAGTATTCATTGAGATTGAATTAATTACGAGCGTTCAAATCCCAGACAAAACAAAAAATATTGAACACTATTGAAAACACATTTTTCCATAGCCTGAGAATTAACGAATTTGGCATGACGAAGATTTTTGATGCGATAAATGCGTCTTTGATACTTTATATGCTGGTCGAATTCAATTATGCTGTCGTTAAAATGTAACAAATCGTATATAAGAAGTTAAAAAAAGGAGTTGTGTACGGATAATGATCTATTATAGGAAATAATACCATTCGCATCGCAAAAAATTGGACTGCACACTCATAACTGCGAAACTTGTGCGATCTGTCAAATCAGTATAAAATCTGTCGGTTTTCTACACGCTAACCGCTTTTCAGTTAAACTTTATACGGATAACTCCGACTGCAAAACATAGCACGAAATCCAACATTCAATGAATGATCGCTACCGTGTCGTCGAACTCTAAACTTATTTAAACAACTACAGCTTTTTTTTTCGTGAATTTGTCCACTGATTGATCCCATCGCAAACAGTTTTTTTTATTATTCATTTTTCCTTGATTTTGACCGCTGATTGACCAAGCTCAAGGCAAACACAATTTTTTGTTTTATAAACAATAGATAATCCGATAATAATATTTGGTATACATGTTTGTTTGACAACTTTTTATTAAATCATCTTTAAATGTTTTCCGCTTGTTCATCCGGTTTAATTTCAGTCGATAAATAATCCTTATGTAGAACAATGCTCATTTTTTTCTTGAATACTGTAATTTTTTTTACAGTGGTACCCTACGGGAGCCCAAATCAGCTATCGCAGAAATAGAAAAAAAGAGTGGATCAGCAATATGTCGACCGTAATCCGTAGCTGATGTTTTAGGAATACTCGTTTTTCCAATTGGAAATTTAATATAGGGTCCCTTACCCTAGAAGAGTTGTAGATGTTTTCTGTTTTCCAATCCGCCCAGCCGCGTTCGGCGAGCTTCCGCATGCCTATGTTTGCAAATCCGAAGAGAACCAAGAAGCAAAACACCACCCCGACGTTGTCGCCGTTCCGTTTTTTTACGCACGGCTCCTTGAGTTAGGCACGGAAGCTCGATGTTTTCGGAGTCCGACCTATGGAGCGTGATTATTTTGCAACCCTAGCTTGTTTTCGTTTTGGAATTTGCATGCTGATATTACCCACGTTCAAACATACTCTTCACCACGACGAGGTGCGGTACGGCCGTAATGCTCTGAACTAACTTTCGATACACAAAAACAACGTAAGGCACAACAAACTTAGGCAGAAGCTCCTCAGCAGAGGCCCCTTGTTTGGTGTTGTTCTGCAGGGGTTTTCTTCTTGCCTACAATTTCCGACGCCCTTGAACGTCTTACATTTTTACACCTGGCATCATCGATGGGTGGGTAGACATATTCATAAATATACTCACCTCACCTCTACACTTCTTGGTTTGTTGATTGAATTCATTGGACGGCCACCGGTAGTCCATTTATGACGATCATCGTATTTCGTTCGTTACTGTTTTCGGAAGGTTATTGTATTTGGGAGGTTGACCCTGAACTTTGGCTAAGGCGAAGGTTAAACTTTATTATGATGATTCTAATCTTGAATTGAAACGAGGACTGAGTTAAATTAAGTTTTTGCTGTTCATCTTGCATCTTGGAAAGTAAGCGGCTTGAATGTTTTAAAACAGTTTTACAGCTTTTAGTGTTATAACAAAGTTATTTCATCCCAATACTGTGAAATGGAGTATCTGGAAAGAAAGTTTTCGGATTATTTTCCAAAGATATCTGTCAAATTCAGCTCCTAGACCAAACTTAATCATAAGTATAAATTATTGTTAAAAGGGTGTTTAACAATCAATTTGTAAACAGCTATTTTTTCAAAAACAAAATTCATTTTTTCCAGATTTAATAACTGCCAATGAAATTTCAAATGCATTCGAACAAGCGCCGAAGCGTCTAGCGGATAGGCTGGCGCAAGTCTGGTATTGGTATGCCAGGCGTACTGGGTTCGATTCCCGGTATCGACATGGAAACTTTTGAGCTCAAATCCCATAAGAAGCCGACAGGTAATATCTGTTTCTTACTGTTTCTATAACTGACTATATAATAAGAATGTTCAATCAGTTGCCAACTGATCAGGTTATACACGGGTGCCAGAATACCTGTAAGTAAACTAGCCCACCTAATTGACTATTTCTTCCAAAATAAACCTACATCAACACACGCACATTCACTCCATAAAAGTTCATACGAAGCAATGGGGTCCGGATATAGTGTACGCGTTGCATTGGAGAGTTGTCGAACCTATTTAATAATCTAAAGAATGCATATAAGCACATACTTAGGCAAAAACTGCGGTGAATCCGTGCACCCTTGGTGGATGACCAACAAAAATACATAAAATTTTAAATGCATTGGTATAGTTATAGTATAGTATATAGTATAGTATATAGTAAAGTTTGAAAAATGTAACCATACTGAAATCGGCCAAAAAAGTAAAAAAATTTGAAATCATATTAAATGAACATGGGCTCTGTATGCAATAGAGGGTTAAGTTTTCAATCGAAAGCTGTAAGCCAAATTCTTCCGGGATCAACTCGAAAGTGCATATTATTCCGTTTTACAATAGGTGGTATGAAAAAAAAACAAGCAATTGCTTTTGCTAAGCTGAATCGATCAGTCGATTGCTTCGGTTGTTATGAATAAAGTTTGTTTTGACAGCTGTATTCTCGGTCAGGAGCTTCTACTTTTAGAACAGGCTTATTTGCTATGAATAAAGCCCATGTCTGGAGCAATTGCTCGGCAAATCTCCTAGCAATTGCTTTAATTTCTAAGCATGCTTGCTAGCAGACATTTCGAATTAATTTTTTTATAACTGTATTAACTTATCAAATAAAAAACTTTTTTATTTAATACAAGTCAAATAAGCATTTTCAACAAAAAAAAATACAAAAATCGAAGTGAAAACTAAACTTTTTTTTGGCATTATCTAAAATTATTGGTCTTAAGTGAAATTGAACAAATCAATATTCTAGATTGACTTTTCAGAATTTTGAAAGCATTTTATTTTTCCTTATAAGAAATTGGAAACATGTTTGGCCATTTAAGCATTGTAAGTTTTGATAGTCCTTTTAAAATTTTTATTGAGACTATTTTTTTGTTTCGATTATAGGCGTTTTACCATCTTTGTGGCATTCGCGACTCTATATCAACGCTGTAGTTGGCGAACGGTCACTGAAAAATATTTTCGAATTTCAAATTTAGCTAAAAATAATAGCAATACAAAAAATAAACAATAAAAAAAAGAAAAATATTTCTAACACCGTTTTTCACTCATGATTACCACACAAACTAAAAATAAATTGGACTGATAAAAAAAAATTCAAATCATACCAGAATGAAAGTTTCAAATTTTCGGTAAGTCATAATTTTTTTTTTCAAAATTATGTTCTTCATTCTGAACTAGAAATTTGTTTCAAAAGAATTTCTAAGCTTATTTAAAATAAACGTTCCCAGAACAAAGGGCTTAAAAGAAATCTGGATTCTAAAATAAAAATCCAATCAGGTAAAGAACTAACAATGATTAGTTTTTAGGAAAAAGGTAATAATTGTTAATTTTTATTCATCTTTATAAAAAAATTTGTTCTTAATTTTGAACTGACAGGTGATTGAAAAATTCCGCTGTAGTGTTTCGCATTATAACAAAAAATATTGTGAATTTTCGATAACTGAAAAAACCAATTTGAACTTGGAAGAATTAATGTAATGATTGATGGTTTAATTTAGTTTGATAAAAAGAAGAATAGATATGTTTGTTATTATTTGAAAAGTGCCAGTGAAAGAAGTCAGAAAAAAACCTTTTTATAGAAAAAGAAATGGATTTAATAGTTCATGTTTGAAGTTCAAAAAAATAACTTCATGTTCAATTACACTTACAATGAAAATGTTAGGAAATGGGTAATTTCATGAGTGATCAATGAAAACTGATAAAAATTGAAAGATAAGGAGTTCCAAGTTACAAAGTTATTGTAAGAACAAAGCAAATACAAAGAAAGTTAACATTTCGCATTAAAATTAAGTTTAAAGTTGCTACCTATACTTCAAATCATGTTTCAAACTTTTAAAGATTTATTTAAAAATCATGTTTGATTCATAAAAGACGATTTTATCTAAAAAAAAATGATGAAAAGTTTTTAAATTTTCAATCACAAGTTTTAAAGTTTAAAATTACAAACTTTGAGTGTTTTGTCACTTTCAATTGAAATATTGGGTCCTGGAAAGAACAGAAGGTTGAAACTTTGTTTGTTTTATTAAAAATTAAGACTTAATGGCTTATGTGTCAAGTACACAAAAATTCAGAATTTAAAAAAACTAATTTGTTAAAACTATTTCTAAAATTTAAATATTTCGACAAAAAAATTCAGCAAGTTAATAAAAGAATTGAAAAAAAAACTGTACTTTAAAATTCCTTTAATTTATTTGAAAATTTAAATAAAATATGAAAACGAAAAAGATAACTTTATTAAAACATTGAACTCGAATCTTTTATCAAATTTGGTCGAACACTTTGAGTTTTTGTGATAAGGAGTTTTAAAATGTATTTATTTTGAGTAAAATCAAACATTGATAACTGATTAACTAACAATCCTAGATTTACGAAAAAATCTGATTCTGATTCTGTTTTCATACTTCATCCAATTAAGGGATATTATTATGATGAAAATGATGCATGATTTAAAAAATGTAAAATTCAGCAACTAAAAAAATGGAAAGATATCATTACAAGTACTCTTGACATAACTGTAGAAAGTGTAGAAAAAACTTGATTTCATCTAACACATTTGTTGAAAGCTGCAAAACGATTACATGGTTTCTTAAAAATATCTAAAATTCAGTTTAGTTTAAAACTTGTTTAAAATTTGATAAATGCCAAAAAAATATAAAACTTCTATAACTTTTTTAGCAGAACTCAAAAATACTTGAATTCTTGAAGAAAGTTGATAATTTATTTACAACTTTTATTTTTGAATAATAGATTTTGATTTAAGTTTTTGTATAAACAATGCAGAAATTTCTCAAATACTTTTAACTTATTTTCAAAAGTCATTTTAATAAATATAGAAATTATTGCATATTTAGATTCAAGGTACCCAAATTAGTCGAAATGACCTTTTTAATTTATTGCACCTCCGAAAAATGTAAATTATTTGGCCTTGTGTAAATTATAAGTTGTGTTGAGCATTTAAAAAAACAAAAAACACTTAATAAAATTTAGTCGAAATTAGTTTCTTGAAGAAAATTTCTTATCAGCATAACATTTGTAATTAAAATAACGATTTTTTTTAAATAAAAAAAAATGGTTCGTTTCAAACTTTGTTCTTATTAAGTTACACTTCATAATAAAAACCAGTTCCGAAGACGAGGTAGGGTGTTTGTATGTCAAGTTTTGAATTATTATTATTTTGAATTAAGAATTATTGAATTGCAATTAAGAATCAAAGTAAGTTTTAATTCGTAAACGTCGAATAGTATCGTAGATCGGAATGTCTCAAGCCAAGGGTTATTTAAGACTAAATTCCGCCGGAGGCGAGAAATTTTTTAGACTTGCTTGTTAACACTTATTTTCAAATACATTTTAACATCAAGTAATTTTCCGTTACTTCAGTGGTAATTTTACTTGAAAAAAATCTTCATGGTGGGGGGGGGGGGGTTAAACCCCTAAACACCCCCCCCCTCCCGTTCGCACGGCCTTGTACAGAACTAAAAACCTTATATTTAATTGCTTAAAATTTTTATGCGTTGGATTTGATTTTTCCAGTTAAAACACGTTCAATTTTCTAAACCCTCATTTTAGTTTCCCGACAGCTATCGAACTTTGAAATTTATTTTTCGTTTTCTATGATGAATTTCAAAACTACGATAATGTAAAAGCTGGAATTAATGAAAATCGATGAATCTGTTTATACTTGTAGACTCTATACGCCCCCAGGGACGGTTTGGACCACTTTGAAAACCACTGATCTAATCAATAATAATCCAACAGGCGTGTAGTATTTATTTCATCTTAAATGCAGGCTCATTATTTCATCTAAGAGCCTCGTGCCCCGTGTGTCAAATTCATTAGCGTATAAATTAACTCGAAACGAAGAAATCGAAAAACAGGTTTGGAATTTTAGATCATTAAATGATATCCAATTAAAAAAATCAAACACTTTTCAACAATTTCATCAACTTTAATTAAAATAAAGTGCAATACCAGGCAAAAACCACCATTCATTCATTTCCAGTAAATTGGCCAATTTAGACTGTAAATCGATCGTTTGTAACCTGGTAGATCATTCTGAGGTGATTTGAATGATATCGGGAAGCTCAAAGATTTGTTCTGGAATATTGATCACTTTTTTCAATATTTTTCGTTTATTTTTTCTGCTAAGTGGAATGTGGCATGTTTAATATTTTCAAAACCAGCACTGGCCTCCTATGGACGTAAAACATGGTTGCAGAAATTTATAAGACTACTTTAAATTTGATTAAAAATCGATTTCGTCTCTGGTTTGAATCTTATGCTTTGGGGTAACATTGATCAGTCTCTATTTTCGACGGTTATTGCGAGTTTTCTTGATCATAAAGGATACAAAACACCTTCATGATATCAATACTGATGTTATGAAATCGCTTGGTACATCTTTGTACCTGAAAATGATCACATTTTCGTATGTGATGAAAGACATTAGAGAAACATGAACTATCAAAGAACGAAAGAACATAAGCCGTAAATATCATGAAAATTTCGAAAAAGATACAACGGCTCACCGACAGGACTTGAACCTGCAATCTCCGCTTCGGTACAACGGCGCGTTAGCCAATTCCACCACGGTGAACGTGATGGAACCGGCGAACACGAGCAATCGAGCTCTGCCGATCAACTGCTGGACCCTCTACCGAAACACCATGTATATCCCGCGGAGATTGCAGGTTCAAGTCCTGTCGGTGAGCCGTTGTATCTTTTTCGAAATTTCCATGATATTTACGGCTTATGTTCTTTCGTTCTTTGATAGTTCATGTTTCTCTAATGTCTTTCATCACATACGAAAATGTGATCATTTTCAGGTACAAAGATGTACCAAGCGATTTCATAACATCAGTATTGATTTCAACAGAGCAACACCTCCCTGTGTAACTGGTCTGCTCGGAACCTTGAGCGGCACTGATTGCTTCTTCATCTGACCGTAAGTTGCGGCAAACCCGAAGCAATCGACCATGTGCTCGCTCGGCTAAAATCCCGAGTCGATGGGTGGGGTTAGAGAAACAAGAGAGATCAATAGAGGGAAAGATCACATGCGGGATATACATGGTGTTTCGATAGAGGGTCCAGCAGTTGATCGGCAGAGCTCGATTGCTCGTGTTCGCCGGTTCCATCACGTTCACCGTGGTGGAATTGGCTAACGCGCCGTTGTACCGAAGCGGAGATTGCAGGTTCAAGTCCTGTCGGTGAGCCGTTGTATCTTTTTCGAAATTTCCATGATATTTACGGCTTATGTTCTTTCGTTCTTTGATAGTTCATGTTTCTCTAATGTCTTTCATCACATACGAAAATGTGATCATTTTCAGGTACAAAGATGTACCAAGCGATTTCATAACATCAGTATTGATTTCAACAGAGCAACACCTCCCTGTGTAACTGGTCTGCTCGGAACCTTGAGCGGCACTGATTGCTTCTTCATCTGACCGTAAGTTGCGGCAAACCCGAAGCAATCGACCATGTGCTCGCTCGGCTAAAATCCCGAGTCGATGGGTGGGGTTAGAGAAACAAGAGAGATCAATAGAGGGAAAGATCACATGCGGGATATACATGGTGTTTCGATAGAGGGTCCAGCAGTTGATCGGCAGAGCTCGATTGCTCGTGTTCGCCGGTTCCATCACGTTCACCGTGGTGGAATTGGCTAACGCGCCGTTGTACCGAAGCGGAGATTGCAGGTTCAAGTCCTGTCGGTGAGCCGTTGTATCTTTTTCGAAATTTCCATGATATTTACGGCTTATGTTCTTTCGTTCTTTGATAGTTCATGTTTCTCTAATGTCTTTCATCACATACGAAAATGTGATCATTTTCAGGTACAAAGATGTACCAAGCGATTTCATAACATCAGTATTGATTTCAACAGAGCAACACCTCCCTGTGTAACTGGTCTGCTCGGAACCTTGAGCGGCACTGATTGCTTCTTCATCTGACCGTAAGTTGCGGCAAACCCGAAGCAATCGACCATGTGCTCGCTCGGCTAAAATCCCGAGTCGATGGGTGGGGTTAGAGAAACAAGAGAGATCAATAGAGGGAAAGATCACATGCGGGATATACATGGTGTTTCGATAGAGGGTCCAGCAGTTGATCGGCAGAGCTCGATTGCTCGTGTTCGCCGGTTCCATCACGTTCACCGTGGTGGAATTGGCTAACGCGCCGTTGTACCGAAGCGGAGATTGCAGGTTCAAGTCCTGTCGGTGAGCCGTTGTATCTTTTTCGAAATTTCCATGATATTTACGGCTTATGTTCTTTCGTTCTTTGATAGTTCATGTTTCTCTAATGTCTTTCATCACATACGAAAATGTGATCATTTTCAGGTACAAAGATGTACCAAGCGATTTCATAACATCAGTATTGATTTCAACAGAGCAACACCTCCCTGTGTAACTGGTCTGCTCGGAACCTTGAGCGGCACTGATTGCTTCTTCATCTGACCGTAAGTTGCGGCAAACCCGAAGCAATCGACCATGTGCTCGCTCGGCTAAAATCCCGAGTCGATGGGTGGGGTTAGAGAAACAAGAGAGATCAATAGAGGGAAAGATCACATGCGGGATATACATGGTGTTTCGATAGAGGGTCCAGCAGTTGATCGGCAGAGCTCGATTGCTCGTGTTCGCCGGTTCCATCACGTTCACCGTGGTGGAATTGGCTAACGCGCCGTTGTACCGAAGCGGAGATTGCAGGTTCAAGTCCTGTCGGTGAGCCGTTGTATCTTTTTCGAAATTTCCATGATATTTACGGCTTATGTTCTTTCGTTCTTTGATAGTTCATGTTTCTCTAATGTCTTTCATCACATACGAAAATGTGATCATTTTCAGGTACAAAGATGTACCAAGCGATTTCATAACATCAGTATTGATTTCAACAGAGCAACACCTCCCTGTGTAACTGGTCTGCTCGGAACCTTGAGCGGCACTGATTGCTTCTTCATCTGACCGTAAGTTGCGGCAAACCCGAAGCAATCGACCATGTGCTCGCTCGGCTAAAATCCCGAGTCGATGGGTGGGGTTAGAGAAACAAGAGAGATCAATAGAGGGAAAGATCACATGCGGGATATACATGGTGTTTCGATAGAGGGTCCAGCAGTTGATCGGCAGAGCCCGATTGCTCGTGTTCGCCGGTTCCATCACGTTCACCGTGGTGGAATTGGCTAACGCGCCGTTGTACCGAAGCGGAGATTGCAGGTTCAAGTCCTGTCGGTGAGCCGTTGTATCTTTTTCGAAATTTCCATGATATTTACGGCTTATGTTCTTTCGTTCTTTGATAGTTCATGTTTCTCTAATGTCTTTCATCACATACGAAAATGTGATCATTTTCAGGTACAAAGATGTACCAAGCGATTTCATAACATCAGTATTGATTTCAACAGAGCAACACCTCCCTGTGTAACTGGTCTGCTCGGAACCTTGAGCGGCACTGATTGCTTCTTCATCTGACCGTAAGTTGCGGCAAACCCGAAGCAATCGACCATGTGCTCGCTCGGCTAAAATCCCGAGTCGATGGGTGGGGTTAGAGAAACAAGAGAGATCAATAGAGGGAAAGATCACATGCGGGATATACATGGTGTTTCGATAGAGGGTCCAGCAGTTGATCGGCAGAGCTCGATTGCTCGTGTTCGCCGGTTCCATCACGTTCACCGTGGTGGAATTGGCTAACGCGCCGTTGTACCGAAGCGGAGATTGCAGGTTCAAGTCCTGTCGGTGAGCCGTTGTATCTTTTTCGAAATTTCCATGATATTTACGGCTTATGTTCTTTCGTTCTTTGATAGTTCATGTTTCTCTAATGTCTTTCATCACATACGAAAATGTGATCATTTTCAGGTACAAAGATGTACCAAGCGATTTCATAACATCAGTATTGATTTCAACAGAGCAACACCTCCCTGTGTAACTGGTCTGCTCGGAACCTTGAGCGGCACTGATTGCTTCTTCATCTGACCGTAAGTTGCGGCAAACCCGAAGCAATCGACCATGTGCTCGCTCGGCTAAAATCCCGAGTCGATGGGTGGGGTTAGAGAAACAAGAGAGATCAATAGAGGGAAAGATCACATGCGGGATATACATGGTGTTTCGATAGAGGGTCCAGCAGTTGATCGGCAGAGCTCGATAGCTCGTGTTCGCCGGTTCCATCACGTTCACCGTGGTGGAATTGGCTAACGCGCCGTTGTACCGAAGCGGAGATTGCAGGTTCAAGTCCTGTCGGTGAGCCGTTGTATCTTTTTCGAAATTTCCATGATATTTACGGCTTATGTTCTTTCGTTCTTTGATAGTTCATGTTTCTCTAATGTCTTTCATCACATACGAAAATGTGATCATTTTCAGGTACAAAGATGTACCAAGCGATTTCATAACATCAGTATTGATTTCAACAGAGCAACACCTCCCTGTGTAACTGGTCTGCTCGGAACCTTGAGCGGCACTGATTGCTTCTTCATCTGACCGTAAGTTGCGGCAAACCCGAAGCAATCGACCATGTGCTCGCTCGGCTAAAATCCCGAGTCGATGGGTGGGGTTAGAGAAACAAGAGAGATCAATAGAGGGAAAGATCACATGCGGGATATACATGGTGTTTCGATAGAGGGTCCAGCAGTTGATCGGCAGAGCTCGATTGCTCGTGTTCGCCGGTTCCATCACGTTCACCGTGGTGGAATTGGCTAACGCGCCGTTGTACCGAAGCGGAGATTGCAGGTTCAAGTCCTGTCGGTGAGCCGTTGTATCTTTTTCGAAATTTTCATGATATTTACGGCTTATGTTCTTTCGTTCTTTGATAGTTCATGTTTCTCTAATGTCTTTCATCACATACGAAAACCTTCATGATATTAACAAATGTCATTTTATAAATTCCAAAAATTTAATTAAGCTTGAGCTACAAAATACAAATTAAATTTTACCTTCACACATTCTCGTAGGCCTTCCCACTATTTCCATTTTCATTTTTTCTTCAAAGTAAATCATTTGATAGGGTTCCTATCCATTTGTCAAATACGGGCTTACTCTTGGAAAAAGTCCTTATTTTTTAAATATAGAAAATTAATCACTAAATGACTATAGAAATAGGACTATAAATATACATATATACAAGGAAAAATATTTGCAGAAAAGATAAAAACATTGTTGAGTTTCAGTGAAAATAAAAAGGTGAATAACAAAACTAGCATAAAATAGAATAGAATGATTTCGAAAAGAAAAAAACCAAAATTGCGAAGACATCTTAGTGAACAATACGACAAAAAAACGGGAATTTTTTTTGTCAATGCAATGACTCTTTTGAAAACTATACGTGCTCTGGCACATTACATCGTTACAAATTTTGTAAAATAAAATTCTTGGTAAATCTTGTTCAAATTGAAGATTGAAGATTTTAAAATATATTTCTAGACTAGAAGAAGCACTCAAAGATCTATTCACCTTATCGCTACGTGAAAATGTACATAGATTTTTGCAACCCTGAAAATCATGTTTAATCTAAGAAAACTTCAGGTAGCAGCTCGCGTAGCAAACAGAATTTACGAAATGTTCATATGTGTTGAGAGTGAATTCCACTTGAAGTGTACGTGGAAAAGGAATTCGTTCTGCTGCTCTGCTGATGTATGCCAAGACAACAGCTACCTAGACTCTTTGCCTTCCTATGACATTAATTTGCCCTTACCGCGCTTCTCTGAACAAGATGTTTACGAAAAGTTGTTCGCTGTTGATCCAACTAAAGGTTCAGGTCCTGACTGCATACCGCCATCGATTTTAAAATATTGTGCTGCATCCCTAGCTGGTCCGATTTGCAGTGTTCTAAATCGGTCACTTAATGAACGATCGTTCCCTAGCGCGTGGAAAATCGCTGCTATTTCTCCAATATATAAATCGGGAAATGCGCACAAAGTCGAAAATTACCGTCCCATCTCAATTCTGAATTCTATTTCCAAAGTATACGAAGCTTTGATGCAAGAAAGACTGTACGCCGCCGTTAAACCGTTCATATCCGAATCACAGCATGGCTTTGTGAAGAAGAGGTCGACTGTTAGCAACTTAATGTGCTACGTAAGCTCAATCAGTAATAGCCTGGAAAAAGGTTGTCAAGTGGACTCGATTTATATCGATTTTGCTAAAGCTTTCGATCGAGTCCCGCACGATTTACTTATCAGAAAGTTGGACCGACTTGGTTTTCCAACTTGGTCACTCGAGTGGATCAAGTCGTATCTCATAAATCGCTGCGCTTTCACGAAAATAAATGGGTCACGATCTAGTATATTCGAAACCCCGTCAGGAGTACCTCAAGGAAGCCACCTCGGACCGCTACTTTTCATTACATTTGTAAATGATCTATGTGAAAAACTCCACTCCGACAAGCTCCTGTATGCTGACGATTTGAAGCTTTTTAGGAGGATTCATAGTAATATAGATTGTATGGCACTGCAAGCTGATATCGCTAGGCTTGAAAGCTGGTGCCGCTCGAACGGGATGCAGGCTAATGCAAAAAAATGTAAGGTAGTAAATTTTACTCGCTCACGAAACATCGTCAAATTTGACTACCGCCTATCAGAAAGTTATCTTGAAAACGTGAAGTCCATTTTAGATCTCGGAGTGAAGA